>NC_057803.1:650325475-650625475 GCF_018294505.1 Triticum aestivum | reverse complement strand
TAATAGCTCCATGCTTGATACTTCTTGTACTGGATCTTTTATGATGAAGACTATCGAATTCAGATGGGATTTATTGGAAATAATGAAATGCAACTCTGAAGATTGGGATCTCAACGAAGGTAACGAGTCAGGTATAACACCTAAGTTTGATTGTGTTAAATCTTTTATGGATACCGATGATTTTTGTGAATTTAGCACTAAATATGGACTTGACTCTGAGATAGTAGCTTATTTCTGTGAATCATTTGCTACTCATGTTGATATCCCTAAGGAGAAGTGGTTTAAATATCATCCTCTCATTGAAGTAAAAGTAGTAGAACCTATTAAAGTTGAAGAAAAGGCTATCACTTATAATGTTGATCCTATTGTTCCTACTACTTATATTGAGAAACCACCTTTCCCTGTTAGAATAAAGGATCATGCTAAAGCTTCAATTGTGGTTCGTAAGAGTAATGTTAGAACACCTACACCCCCTGAGAAAATTAAATTTGAACCTAGTATTGCTATGGTTAAGGATCTCTTGGTCGATAATATTGATGGGCATGTTATTTACTTCTGTGATGAAGCTGCTAGAATTGCTAGACCCAATACTAAAAATAAACATAGACCTGTTGTTGGCATGCCTGTTGTTTCTGTTAAAATAGGAGATCATTGTTATCGTTGCTTATGTGATATGGGTGCTAGTGTTAGTGCAATACCTCATTCCTTATACAAAGAAATTATGCGTGATATTGCATCTGCTGAAATAGAAGGTATTGACGTTACTATTAAGCTTGCCAATAGAGATACCATTTCGCCAATTGGGATTGTTAGAGATGTTGAAGTCTTGTGTGGGAAAATTAAATATCCTACTGATTTTCTTGTTCTTGGTTCCCCACAAGATGACTTTTGTCCCATTATATTTGGTAGACCCTTCCTGAATACTGTTAATGCTAAGATAGATTGCGAAAAGGATATTGTTACTGTTGTTTTAGGGGATATGTCTCGTGATTTTAATTTTGCTAAATTCCGTAGATAACCCCATGATAAAGAATTGCCTAGTAAAGATGAAATTATTGGTCTTGCTTCTATTGTCGTGCCTCCTAATGATCCTTTAGAACAATATTTGCTAGACCATGAAAATGATATGTTCATGAATGAAAGAAGGGAAATAGATGAAATATTCTTTAAACATGGACCTATTTTGAAACACAACTTGCCTATTGAAATCCTAGGGGATCCTCCTCCACCCAAGGGTGATCCCGTGTTTGAGCTTAAACCATTATCTGATACTCTTAAATATGCTTATCTTGATGAAAAGAAGATATATCATGTTATTATTAGTGCTAACATTTCAGAGCAGGAAGAAGAGAAATTATTGAAAACTCTTAAGAAGCACCGTGCTACTATTGGATATACTCTTGATGATCTTAAGGGCATTAGCCCCACTCTATGTCAGCACAAAATAAAATTGGAGAAAGAGGCTAAACTAGTTGTTGATCACCAATGATGGTTAAACCCTAAGATGAAAGAAGTGATAAGAAATGAAATACTAAAGCTTCTGGAGGCAGGTCTAATTTATCATGTTGCTGATAGTCAGTGGGTAAGTCCCGTCCATTATATCCCTAAGAAGGGAGGTATTACTGTTTTTCCTAATGATAAAGATGAATTGACCCCACCAAGAATTATTACAGGTTATAGAATGGTAATTGATTTCCGCAAATTGAATAAAGTTACTAAAAAGATCATTGCCCTCTGCCTTTTATTGATCAAATGCTAGAAAGATTATCCAAACATACACATTTTTGCTTTCTAGATGGTTATTCTGGTTTCTCTCAAATACCTGTGTCAAAAGAGGATCAGGATAAGACCACTTTTACTTGCCTTTACGGTACCTTCACTTATAGACGTATGACTTTTGGTTTATGTAACACACCTGCTACCTTTCAAAGATGTATGACTGCTATATTCTCTGATTTCTATGAAAAGATTGTTGAAGTTTTCATGGATGATTTCTCTATGTATGGAACTTCTTTTGATGATTGCTTAAGCAACCTTGATCGAGTTCTGCAGAGATGTGAAGAAACTAGTCTTGTCTTGAACTGGGAGAAGTGTCACTTTATGGTTAATGAAGGTATTGTCTTGGGGCATAAAATTTCTGAAAGAGGTATTGAAGTTGACAAAGCTAAAGTCGATGCTATTGAAAAGATGACGTGTCCCAAGGACATCAAAGGTATAAGAAGTTTTCTTGGTCATGCCGGTTTTCATAGGAGGTTCATTAAAGACTTCTCAAAAATTCCCAGGCCTCTGACTAATCTATTACAAAAAGATGTTCCTTTTGTCTTTGATGATGATTGTGTAGAAGCATTTGAAATACTTAAGAAAACCTTGATCTCTGCACCTATTGTTCAGCCACCTGATTGGAATTTACCCTTTGAAATCATGTGTGGTGCTAGTGATTATGTTGTAGGTGTTGTTCTAGGACAAAGAGTTGATAAGAAATTAAATGTTATCCAATATGCTAGTAAAACTCTAGACGGTGCCCAGAGAAATTACGCTACTACTGAAAAAGAATTTTTAGCAGTTGTATTTGCCTGTGATAAGTTCAGAACTTATATTGTTGATTCCAAAGTAACTGTTCACACTGATCATGCTGCTATTAAATATCTTATGGAAAAGAAAGATGCTAAACCTAGACTGATTAGATGGGTTCTCTTGCTACAAGAATTTGATTTGCATATTATTGATAGAAAGGGAGCTGAGAACCCTATTGCAGACAACTTGTCTAGGTTAGAGAATGTTCTTGATGACCCACTACCTATTGATGATAGCTTTCCCGATGAACAATTAGTTGACATAAATGCTTCTCGAACTGCTCCATGGTATGCTGATTATGCTAATTACATTGTTGCTAAATTTATACCACCTAGTTTCACATACCAGCAAAAGAAAAAGTTTTTCTATGATTTAAGACATTACTTCTGGGATGACCCACACCTTTATAAAGAAGGAGTAGATGGTGTTATTAGACATTGTGTACGTGAGCATGAACAGGAACAGATCCTACGCAAGTGTCACTCCGAGGCCTATGGAAGACACCATGCTAGAGATAGAACTGCACATAAGGTATTGCAATCCGGGTTTTTATTGGCCTACTCTCTTCAAAGATGCCCGTAAGTTTGTCTTGTCTTGTGATGAATGTCAAAGAATTGGTAATATTAGTAGACATCAAGAAATGCCTATGAACTATTCACTTGTTATTGAACCATTTGATGTTTGGGGCTTTGATTATATAGGATCGTTCCCTTCCTCTAATGGATATACACATAATTTAGTTGTTGTTGATTACGTTACTAAGTGGGTAGAAGCTATTCCAACTAGTAGTGTTGATCATAACACTTCTATTAAGATGCTTAAAGAAGTTATTTTTCCGAGGTTTGGAGTCCCTAGATACTTAATGACTGATGGTGGTTCACATTATATTCATGGTGCTTTTCGTAAAATGCTTGCTAAGTATGATGTTAATCATAGAATTGCATCTCCATACCATCCACAGTCTAGCGGTCAGGTAGAATTGAGTAATAGAGAGCTTAAATTGATTTTGCAAAAGACTGTTAATAGATCTAGAAAGAATTGGTCCAAGAAACTTGATGATTGATACGTCTCCATCGTATCTATAATTTTTGATTGTTCCATGCCAATATTATTCAACTTTCATATACTTTTGGCAACTTTTTATACTATTTTTGGGACTAACATATTGATCCAGTGCCCAGTGCCAGTTCCTATTTATTGCATGTTTTATGTTTCGCAGAAACCCCATATCAAACAGAGTCCAAACGGGATAAAAATGGACGGAGAAATTTTGGAATATTATGATTTTTGGGAAGAAGAATCAACACGAGACGGTGCCCGAGGGGGCCACGAGGCAGGGGGCGCCCCAGGGGGGTGGGCGCGCCCCTAACCCTCGTGGGCACCCCGTAAGGCGGTTGCTACTCTTCCTTTGTCGCAAGAAAGCTAATTTCTAGAAGAAAAAAATCGTAGCGAAGGTTTCAATCCAATCGGAGTTACGGATCTCCGAATATATAAGAAACGGTGAAAGGACAGAATCTGAGAACGCAGAAACAGAGAGAGACAGAGAGACAAATCCAATCTCGGAGGGGATCTCGCCCCTCCCATGCCATGTAGACCATGGACCAGAGGGGGAACCCTTCTCCCATCTAGGGAGAAGGTCAAGGAAGAAGAAGAAGGGGGGCTCTTTCCCCCTCACTTCCGGTGGCTCCGAAACGCCGCCGGGGGCCATCATCATCACCGCGATCTACACCAACACCTCCGTCATCTTCACCAACATCTCCATCACCTTCCCCCATCTATATTCAGCAGTCCACTCTCCCGCAACCCGCTGTACCCTCTACTTGAACATGGTGCTTTATGCTTCGTATTATTATCCAATGATGTGTTGCCATCCTATGATGTCTGAGTAGATTCTCGCTGTCCTATCGGTAATTGGTGAATTGCTATGATTTGTTTCATTTGCTTGTGGTTATGTTGTTTTCCTATGGTGCTCTCCGTGTCGCGCAAGCGTGAGGGATCCCCGCTGTATATTTTGCAATATGTTCATGGTTTGCTTATTGTCTATGTTGTGTGAGTGACTGAAACACAAACACGGATAAGTGGGTCATGGCGTATGGGAATAAAGAGGACTTGATACTTTAATGCTATGGTTGGGTTTTACCTTAATGATCTTTAGTAGTTGCGGATGCTTGCTAGAGTTCCAATCATAAGTGCATATGATCCAAGAAGAGAAAGTATGTTAGCTTATGCCTCTCCCACATAAAACTTGCTATTGGTCTAGTAAAGTAGTCAATTACTTAGGGACAATTTCACAACTCCTACTACCACTTTTCCACACTCGCTATACTAACTTTATTGCTTCTTTATCTAAACAGCCCCTACTTTCTATTTACGTGCTCTTTATATTCTTGCAAACCTATCCAACAACACCTACAAAGTACTTCTAGTTTCATACTTGTTTTAGGTAAAGCGAATCTTAAGCGTGCGTAGAGTTGTATTGGTGGTCGATAGAACTTGAGGGAATATTTGTTCTACCTTTAGCTCCTCATTGGGTTCGACACTCTTACTTATCGAAAGAGTCTACAATTGATCCCCTATACTTGTGGGTTATCAAGACCTTTTTCTGGCGCCGTTGCTGGGGAGTCATAGTGTGGGGTGAATATTCTCGTGTGTGCTTGTTTACCTTATCACTAAGTAATTTTTATTTGCTGTTCTAAGTTGTTCTCTATCTTTAGTTATGGATATGGAACACGAAATACCAAAAAAATTAGGTGTACTTGCTACTCATGGAGATGGGGAACCTCCTAAAACCCTCGATGCTCATTAATTATGTGAAAGATTTATGTACCACTTTGATAATCCTGAGAAAACCCCTTTCAATTATGTTATGGGAGACACGTTGGATCAACGTGAATACTTTAGGGATTATCACTTGAATCAAAAAGGGAAACTATTATGGGATCAAATTTATATGTTGCATTGGTATGCTCTGCAACTATGCTTGAGATATGATTATACTTGTTGCTCTAGGATGAAGGCTCCACACCTTCCCTTTTCATGCAAATTTAATGATGATAAAAGCTTGGCTTCTTATGCTAATGGTACCTATGATTACTATGATGTGCAACAAATAGAAGAATTCATTGCTTTTATGGGTGCTTATGAAATTCAATCTTTGTTTAATGAGTGTGAAAATCTTGATGATGCTGTTTACAGACCTGAAAATTTTGCTATACTTAAATATTTTTATGAGAATTATGAATACAATTCTGATATTGATGCATTTATTGAGAAAGTCTCCGCTGTCCAAGAAGAGACTAATATTTTGCAGGAGTCTATGGAAGAAGGAATTGATGAAACTGTGAGCTCATTGGATGAAAAACATGATGAGGAGAGCGAAGAACAAAAGGAGGAAGAGCGGATTAGCTACCCGTGCCCACCTTCTAATGAGAGTAACTCTTCAACTCATACATTGTTTAACTCCCCTTCGTGCTTACCGAAGGATGATTGCTATGATGATTGTTATGATCCCGTTGATTCTATTGAAATACCCCCTTTTGATGATGCTTTCTATGCTTGTGGCCAAGATGCCAATATGAATTATGCTTATGGAGATGAACTTGCTATAGTTACTTATGTTAAACATGAAATTGTTGCTATTGCACCCACACATGATAGTCCTATTATCTTTTTGAATTCTCCCTACTACACTATATCGGAGAAGTTTGCCCTTATTAAGGATTATATTGATGGGTTGTGTTTTACGACTACACATGATGATTTTGATAGATATAATATGCATGTGCTTGCTGCTCCTACTTGCAATTATTATGAGAGAGGAACTATATCTCCACCTCTCTATGTTTCCAACACGATAGAATTGCAAGAAACTGCTTATACTATATATGCATTGGCCTTTACTATGTGTGCATGAATTATTCTTTTATGACATGTCGATGCATAGGAAGAGAGTTAGACTTCGTTGTTGCATGATTTATGTTACTTTGTGCTCACTATAAATCACAAATCATTGTTAATTAAAATTGGCTTTGATATACCTTGGGATCCGGGTGGATCCATTACTTGAGCACTATATGCCTAGCTTAATGGCTTTAAAGAAAGCGCTGCCAGGGAGACAACCCGGAAGTTTTAGAGAGTCATTTATTTCTGTTGAGTGCTTCTATATAGTCTAAAAACAAAAAAATAAAGAGGGGAACCCAAAACTTTTCAAAAAGGAAAGCGAAAGTGAGAAAGACGGGCATTGTTAAAGTGGGGGCTAGCCTTGAACTTTGTTCATGCTCACAAAAACTTTGTGAATCTTGATTACAGAAACTTTTCAACAAAAATAATTATCCCCTTGTACAATTCCATTGTACTATAAAAATAATGTGCCAAGGATTGCCTTTAGGATATTTAGATGGCTTGTTGGCTTGTGCGGTGCAGGACAGAAACTTTGGATGTAGTGCACGATTTTACATTTTTTTACCGGAACATCAAAATGTTCTAAAACTTTTTGCACTGTCTTTCTATACAAATTGTTTATTTTTCCTAATTTTGGTAGAATTTTTGGGGTACCATAAGTATGGTGAATGTTCAGATTACTACAGACTGCCCTGTTTAAGACAGATTCTGTTTTTGATGCATAGTTTGCTTGTTGTGATGAAACTATCAATTTCTATTAGTGGATTAAGCCATGGAAAAGTTATATTACAGTAGACACAATGGAAAAACAAAATATGAATTGGTTTGCAACAGTACTTAGAGTAGTGATTTGCTTTATTATACTAGCGGATCTTACCGAGTTTTCTGTTGAAGTTTTGTGTGGTTGAAGTGTTCGAAGATCGAGGAGGTCTCGATATGAGGAAAAGGAGGAGAGGCAAGAGCTAAATCTTGGGGGTGCTCAAGGCACCCCAAGTAAATATTCATGGAGACTCAAGCGTCTAATCTTGGGGATGCCCCGGAAGGCATCCCATCTTTCTTCAACAAGTATCGGTATGTTTTCGGATTCGTTTCGTTCATGTGATATGTGCAAATCTTGGAGCGTCTTTTGCATTTAGTTTTCAATTTTCTTTTATGTACCATGCTGGTATGAGAGAGTCCTTGGTTGATTTATATAATGCTCATTGCACTTTACTTAAATCTTTTGAGTATGGCTTTATAGAATGCTTCATGTGCTTCACTTATATCATTTGAAGTTTGGATTGCCTGTTTATCTTCACATAGAAAACCGCCATTTGTAGAATGCTCTTTTGCTTCACTTATATTTGTTAGAGCGTGGGCATATCTTTTGTAGAAATAATTAAACTCTCTTGCTTCACTTATATCTATTTAGAGAGATGACAGGAATTGGTCATTCACATGGTTAGTCATAAAATCCTACATAAAACTTGTAGATCACTGAATATGATATGTTTGATTCCTTGCAATAGTTTTGTGATATAGAGATGATAATATGTGGGAGGTTCTAGTAAATGGTTGCGTTTAGTAAGGATATTGGTCTTAAGGTCTGTGATTCCTGAAGTATGCACGTATGGTCTCCTAACTATGTAACCAAATTGGCGCGCATTGTATTTTGATTGTTTATCTTTGCGTGAAGGTCGGGGGCGCACGATGGTTAACTCCTACCAACCTCCCCCTAGTAGCCTGCGTAGTAGTACTTTGCTTTGAGGGCCAATAAACTTTTGCAATAAGTATATGAGTTCTTTATGACTAATGTGAGTCCATGGATTATACGCACTCTCGACCTTCCATCATTGCTAGCTGCTATGTCTTGAGCTTGCGTTGGTTTTCCTTGAAGAGGAAAGGGTGATGCAGCAAAGTAGCGTAAGTATTTCCCTCAGTTTTTGAGAACCAAGGTATCAATCCAGTAGGAGGCTCCTCAAAAGTCCCACGCGCCTACACAAACAAACAAGAACCTCGCAACCAACGCAATAAAGGGGTTGTCAATCCCTTCACGGCCACTTGCGAAAGTGAGATCTGATAGAGATAATATGATAAGATAAATATTTTTGGTATTTTTATGATGTAGATTGGAAAGGTAAAGATGCAAATAAAAGTAGATGGTAAACTTATATGATAAAAGATAGACCCGGGGGCCATAAGTTTCACTAGTGGCTTCTCTCAAGATAACATAAGTATTACTGTGGGTGCACAAATTACTGTCGAGCAATTGATAGAAAAGCGAATAGTTATGAGATTATCTAGACATGATATGTATATAAGCATCACGTCTGTGACAAGTAGACCGACTCCTGCCTGCATCTACTACTATTACTCCACACATCGACTGACTCCTGCCTGCATCTAGAGTATTAAGTTCATAAAGAACAGAGTAACGCATTAAGAAAGATGACATGATGTAGAGGGATAAACTCATGCAATATGATATAAACCCCATCTTTCTATCCTTGATGGCAACAATACAATATGTGCCTTGCCACCCCTGCTGTCACTGGGAAAGGACACTGCAAGATTGAACTCAAAGCTAAGCACTTCTCCCATTGCAAGAAAGATCAATCTAGTAGGCCAAACCAAACTGATAATTCGAAGAGACTTGCAAAGATAACTTAATCACACATAAAAGAATTCAGAGGAGATTCAAATATTTCTCATAGATAAACTTGATCATAAACCCATAATTCACCGGATCTCGACAAACACACCGCAAAAAGAGTTACATTGATTAGATCTCCAAGAAGATCGAGGAGAACTTTGTATTGAGATTCAAAGAGAGAGAAGAAGCCATCTAGCTAATAACTATGGACCCGAAGGTCTGTGGTAAACTACTCACAACTCATCGGAAGGTCCTTGGAGATGATGTAGAGGCCCTCCATGGTCGATTCCCCCTCCGGTGGAGCGCCGGTGAAAGCTCCAAGATGGGATCTCACGGATACAGAAGGTTGTGGCGGTGGAAATAGTTTTTCATGGTGCTCCTGGATGTTTTCGGGGTACATGGACATATATATATAGGAGGAAGAGGTAGGTCGGTGGACGCTCGAGGGACCCACGAGGATGGGGGCGCGCCCACCTCCAGGGGCGCACCGGGCACCCTCGTGGCCGCCTCCTATGTTGCTTGACGTCCACTCCAAGTCCCTGGATCACGTTTGTTCCAAAAATATCGCTCCTGAAGGTTTCATTCCGTTTGGACTCCGTTTGATATTCCTTTTCTTCGAAACACTGAAATAGGAAAAAACAGCAATTCGGGCTGGGCCTCTAGTTAGTAGGTTAGTCCCAAAAATGATATAAAAGTGTAAAGTAAAGCCCATAAACATCCAAAACGGGTAATATAATAGCATGGAACAATCAAAATTATAGATACGTTGGAGACGTATCAAGCATCCCCAAGCTTAATTCCTGCTCGTCCTCAAGTAGGTAAATGATAAAAACAGAATTTTTGATGTGGAATGCTACCTAGCATAATTCTCAATGTAATTTTCTTTATTGTGGAATGAATGTTCAGATCCAAATGATTCAAAATAAAAGTTCATATTGACATAAGAAATAGCAATACTTCAAACATACTAACTAAGCAATCATGTCTTCTCAAAATAACATGGCTAAAGAAAGTTCATCCCTACAAAATCATATAGTTTGGTCATGCTTCTATTTTTGTCACACAAGAATGCTCTCATCTTGCCCATCCTCAATGACAAGCCAAGAAATTGTTTCATACTTTAGTAATCTCAAACTTTTTTCAACTTTCACGCAATACATGAGCGTGAGCCATGGATATAACACTATGGGTGGAATAGAATATGATGATGGAGGTTGTGTGGAGAAGACAAAAAGGAAGAAAGTCTCACATTGACGAGGATAATCAACGGGCTATGGAGATGCCCATCAATTGATGTCAATATGAGGAGTAGGGATTGCCATGCAACGGATGCACTAGAGCTATAAATGTATGAAAGCTCAACAAAAGAAACTAGTGGGTGTGCATCCAACTTGCTTGCTCACGAAGACCTAGGGCATTTTGAGGAAGCCCATCGTAGGAATATACAAGCCAAGTTCTATAATGAAAAACTCCCACTAGTATATGAAAGTGACAACATAAAAGACTTTCTATATGAAGAACATGGTGCTACTTTGAAGCACAAGTGCGTAAAAGGATAGTAACATTGCCACCTTTTTTATTTTATTTTTCTTTTTCTTTCTTTTTATTTTTTTTGGGCCTTCCTTTTTTTTCTTTGGCCTTTTTTGCCTTTATTTTTTTTATTTGGGGATAATGCTCTAATAATGATGATCATCACACTTCTATTTATTACAACTCATGAATTACAACTCAAAACTAGAACAAGATATGACTCTATATGAATGCGTCTGGCAGTGTACCGGGATGGGCAATGAATCAAGAGTGACATGTATGAAAAAATTATGCGTGGTGGCTTTGCCACAAATACGATGTCAACTACATGATCATGCAAGGTAATATGACAATGATGATGCGTATCATGATGATGAACGGAACGGTGGAAAGTTGCATGGCAATATATCTCGGAATGGCTATGGAAATGCCATAATAGGTAGGTATGGTGGCTGTTTTGAGGAAGATATAAGGAGGTTTATGTGTGATAGAGCGTATCGTATCATGTGGTTTGGATGCATCGGCGAAGTTTGCACCAACTCTCAAGGTGAGAAAGGGCAATGCACGGTACCGAAGAGGCTAGCAATGATGGAAAGGTAAGAGTGCGTATAATCCATGGACTCAACATTAGTCATAAAGAACTCATACACTTATTGCAAAAATCTACAAGTCATCAAAAACCAAGCACTACGCGCATGCTCCTAGGGGGATAGATTGGTAGGAAAAGACCATCGCTCGTCCCCGACCGCCACTCATAAGGATGACAATCTAAGAACACCTCATATTTCAAATTTGTTACACAACGGTTACCATACATGCATGCTACGGGACTTGCCAACTTCAATACAAGCATTCTTTAAAATCACAATTACCCAACTAGCATGACTCTAATATCATCACCGCCATATCTCAAAACAATTATCAAGTATCAAATTGATCATAGCATCCAATTCACTTCCTATGATAGTTTTTATTATACCCAACTTGGATGCCCATCATTCTAGGACCAATTTTATAACCATAGCAAATACCATGCTGTTCTAAAAGACTCCAAAAATAATATAAGTGAAGCATGAGAGATCAACAATTTCTTCAAAATTAAGCCATCGTCGTGCTCTAAAAGATATAAGTGAAGTACTAGAGCAAAACTATCTAGCTCAAAAGATAAAGTGAAGCACATAGAGTATTCTAATAAATTCTAAACAAGTGGGATTCTCCCAAAAGGTGTGTACAGCAAGGATGATTGTGGTAAACTAAAAGTCAAATACTAATATCATACAAGACGCTCCAAGCAAAACACATATCATGTGGCGAATAAAAATATAGTTCCAAGTAAAGTTACCGATAGATGAAGACGAAAGAGGGGATGCCTTCCGGGGCATCCCCAAGCTTAGGATTTTGGTTATCCTTGAATATCTTGGGGTGCCATGGGCATCCCCAAGCTTAGGCTCTTGCCACTCCTTATTCCATAGTCCATCAAATCTTTACCCAAAACTTGAAAACTTCACAACACAAGACTCAACAGGAAATCTCATAAGCTCCGTTAGTGCAAGAAAGAAAAACCACCACATAAGGTACTGTATTGAACTCATTATTTATTTATATTGGTGTTAAACCTACTGTATTCCAACTTCTGTATGGTTCATACCCCTTGATACTAGCCATAGATGCATCAAAATAAGCAAACAACACACGAAAAACAGAATCTGTCAAAAATAGAACAGTATGTAGCAATCTGTAACTCTTGAATACTTCTGGAACTTTAAAAATCCTACCCAAATAGGAAGTCCGGGAAATTTTTCTATTGATCTACAGCAAAAAGAATCAACGCAAAACCACATTTCTATGAATTACTAAAATTATTTTCGTGCGTGCAAAGTTTCTATTTTCAGCAGAATCAAATTAACTATCACCGTAGGTTATCCTATAGGTTCTACTTGGCACAAACACTAATTAAAACATGAAAACACATCTAATCAAAATCTAGATGAAATATTTATTACTAAACAGAAGCAAAAAGTAAAGAACAAAAATAAAATTGGGTTGCCTTCCAACAAGCGGTATCGTTTAACGCCCCTAGCTAGGCATTGGTAATTTCAATGATGCTCACATGAAAGACAAGAATTGAAGCACAAAGAGAGCATCATGAAACACGTGACAAACACATCTAAGTCTAACATACTTCCTATGCATAGGCATCTTATAGGAAAACAAATTATCACAGCAAGCAAAAACTAGCATATGCAAGGAAGCGGAAAGAAACAATAGCAATCTCAACATAACGAGAGGTAATTTAGTAACATGAAGATTTCTACAATCATATTTTCCTCTCTAATAATAATTACAAGTGGGACCATAAGCACATTCAACAGAATAGCTATCACATAAAATATTTTCAACATGATCCACATGCATGCAAAGTTGACACTCTCCCAAAATACTGGAATTAACATTAACTAAAGTCATGACCTCTCCAAACCCATTTTTATCAAAAATTTCATAAGATTGAACATTCTCCAAATATGTGGGACCTAAAGTTGATACTCTTCCAAACCCACTTTCAATATTATTGCAAACACTATTATCAATCTCACATTTATCATGGGGCTTAGATAAATTTCCAAGATCATAAGAAGAATCACCCCAATCATGACCATTGCAACAAATAGTAGACATAGAAAAACTAGCATCCCCAAGCTTAGGATTTTGCATATTATTAGCACAATTGACATCAAGAGAATTTAGAATAACATCATTGCAATCATGCTTTTCATCGAAGGAACTATCAAGTATGGGTGCAATAGAAACGATCTCATGTTTAACATAAGGAACTATAGCAAATTCATCTTCATAAATATTGGCATCATGGCCACAAGAATAGCAAGCATCATGTTCATCAAGGGATATTTCAATCAAATCATCGGAATCATTATCTATAGATTCATGCATATCATTCTTTTCTTCCAAAGCAACAGTCATTCTTTCAATAAATTCTTTGACATAGACATTATGAGCATAGTTTTCATAGCAATATTTAAGTATGTCAAAATTTTCAGATTCGCAGAGAGTAATATCATACTTTTCAATCAAAGAAGCAACTTCATAAGCACCCTTAAAAGCAACAAATTCTTCAATTTGTTTGATATCATAGTAACTATAAACACCCTTTGCATAAGAAGATAATATTTCATTTTCATTAAACTCACATAGGTAGGGAAGGTGTGTTTTTTAGGGTTCTTAGAGAAACAAGTAAAATCATAAATTTCACAAAGATTCCAAGCATAACACAGCAATCTGTTTATTTGATCCCATAAGAGTCTCCCTTTTTCAGACAAACAGTGACGCACAAAATGAGCATGCTCATCTAAAGATTTCCCATCAACTAGGCTAGTTGGGGTTTCAGCATGAGCGCATAAGGATCAAAGATGATCCAAGTAGAACACTTTAAGTGGATCCATACCGATAGATTTTTACCAAGCAAAGATGCAAGCACATAGAAGGCACAAGCAAACAAAAGATCGAATGGAAGATGGGCGAATAAAATGGCAAGGGTGAAGTGGGGGAGAGGAAAACGAGAGACAAATGGCAAATAATGTAATGCGAGGGAGATGAGTTTGTGATGGGTACTTGGTATGTCCTGACTTGAGCGAAGACCTCCCCGGCAACGGCGCCAGAAATCCTTCTTGCTACGTCTTGAGCTTGCGTTGGTTTTCCTTGAAGAGGAAAGGGTGATGCGGCAAAGTAGCGTAAGTATTTCCCTTAGTTTTTTAGAACCAAGGTATCAATCCAGTAGGAGGCTCCTCAAAAGTCCCACGCACCTACACAAACAAACAAGAACCTCGCAAGCAACACAATAAAGGGGTTGTCAATCCCTTCACGGCCACTTGAGAAAGTGAGATCTGATAGAGATAATATGATAAGATAAATATTTTTGGTATTTTTATGATATAGATTGGAAGGGTAATGATGAAAATAAAAGTAGATGGTAAACTTATATGATAAAAGATAGACCCGGGGGCCATAGGTTTCACTAGTGGATTCTCTCAAGATAGCATAAGTATTACGGTGGGTGAACAAATTACTGTCGAGCAATTGATAGAAAAGAGAATAGTTATGAGATTATCTAGGCATGATCATGTATATAGGCATCACGTCCATGACAAGTAGACCGACTCCTGCCTGCATCTACTACTATTACTCCACACATCGACCGACTCCTGCCTGCATCTACTACTATTACTCCACACATCGACCGACTCCTGCCTGCATCTAGAGTATTAAGTTCACAAAGAACAGATTAACGCATTAAGAAAGATGACATGGTGCGATTGTTATCAGAAAGCCGAGTATAAAAACTTCGCATAATTACTTCTCTCGAGAGCTCATGATTGGGGCATGAATATAACATTGATTTAAGCCTCCCCCAAGCTTGAGCGATGCTTTCTCCTTCGCGAGGCCAAAAATTATATATATAATTGCGATCACGATGAACAAGATGCATAGGGTAATACCTTTGATGAAATTCCAATTTCAATCTTTTATAGTTCCATGATCTCATATCATCACATAGCCTGTACCATGTCAATGCGTCTCCCTTCAAAGATAAAGGGAAAGCCTTCTTCTTAACAGCATCATCGGGTATGCCTGCAAGCTTAAATAGTCCACAAACGTCATCCACATAGCGTAGATGTTCATCAGGATGCCTTGTTCCATCTCCTGTAAAAGTGTTAGCTAGCAGTTTTTCCATCATACCCGAAGGAATCTCAAAAGGAGTTTCATTTTCAATAGGTTCGGTAGGTTGAGTAGGTTGAGGAGCAACTCTTTGCTCTACTGGACGGGGTGAAGATACCCCGAACAAGCCCCTCGGAGAATTACTTTCCATAGTAACAAGTGACAGAAAATTTCAGCACACTAAATAAATTTTTCCTTACCAAATTCCACCTACCAAAGGCGCTTCACTCCCCGGCAACGGCGCCAGAAAAGAGTCTTGATGACCCAAAAGTATAGGGGATATATCGTAGTCCTTTCGATAAGTAAGAGTGTCGAACCCAATGAGGAGCAGAAGGAAATGATAAGCGGTTTTCAGCAAGGTATTCTCTGCAAGTACTGAAATAAGTGGTAACAGATATTTTTGTGAAAAGATAAATTGTAACGAGCAACAAGTAACAAAGGTAAATAAAGTCCAGCAAGGTGGCCCAATCCTTTTTGTATCAAAGGACAAGCCTGGACAAACTCTTATAATAGGAAAAGTGCTCCCGAGGACACATGGGAATATCGTCAAGCTAGTTTTCATCACACTCATATGATTCGCGTTCGGTACTTTGATAATTTGATATGTGGGTAGAAAGATGCTTGGGTACTGTTCTTACTTGAACAAGCATCCCACTTATGATTAACCTCTATTGCAAGCATCCGCAACTACAACAAAAGTATTAAGGTAAACCTAACCATAGCATGAAACATATGGATCCAAATCAGCCCCTTACGAAGCAACGCATAAACTAGGGTTTAAGCTTCTGTCACTCTAGCAACCCATCATCTACTTATTACTTCCCAATGCCTTCCTCTAGGCCCAAATAACGGTGAAGTGTTATGTAGTCGACGTTCACATAACACCACTATAGGCTAGACAACATACATCTTATTAAAATATCGAACGAATACCAAATTCACATGACTACTAATAGCAAGACTTCTCCCTTGTCCTTGGGAACAAACGTAACTACTCACAAAGCATATTCATGTTCATAATCAGAGGGGTAATAATGTGCATAAAGGATCTGAACATATGATCTTCCACCAAATAAACCAACTAACATCAACTACAAGGAGTAATCAACACTACTAGCAACCTACTAGCACCAATCCCAGACTTGGAGACAAGAATTGGATACAGGAGATGAACTAGGGTTTGGAGATGAGATGGTGTTGGTGAAGATGTTGATGGAGGTTGCCCTCTCCTGATGAGAGGAGCGTTGATGATGACGATGGTGATGATTTCCCCCTCCTGGAGGGAAGTGTCCCCGGCAGAACAGCTCTGCAGGAGCCCTAGATTGGTTCCACCAAGGTTCCGCCTCATGGCGGCGGAGTCTCGTCCCGAAAGGTTGCTTCTGGTTTTTTCTCATAGAAAGACTTCATATAGGAGAAGATGGGCGCCGGAGAGCCACCAGGGGGCCCACGAGGTAGGAGGCGCGCCCCCCACCCTCGTGAGCAGGGTGTGGGCCCCCTGGCCTTCATCTTTGGCGATGATTTTTCTTTATTTATTTTAAGATATTCCGTGGAGTTTCAGGACTTTTGGAGTTGCGCAGAATAGGCCTTCAATATTTCTCCTTTTCTAGCCCAGAATTCCAGCTGCCGGCATTCTCCCTCTTCATGTAAACCTTGTAAAATAAGAGAGAATAGCCATAAGTATTGTGACACAACGTGAAATAACATTCCATAATGCAATAAATATTGATATAAAAGCATGATGCAAAATGGACATATCATCCGTCGTCCGCCCGTCCCGAAGAGCGGTGGAGCGCGAGGAAGCCATGGTGGGCAGTAGTGGTGTGGACAGGAGAAAGGGAACGGATGCGGATGGCTGCGGCTATGGCCGGCGCATCGGTTTATATAGCAATTGCGGGCGGCAGAGGGACGAACGTGTGGCGCTGGAGTAGCCGCCTTGGCAACCGCATATCATTAATGTGGGCGGCAGATGGATGGACGGATGGACGGCACTTGTGTCGTTTGAAGGCGGAGCAATCGCCTGCATCGGGAAGCGGGGCGGGCAATGTTGACTGTTTCGGGCGGAAACCGCGCACGGGCGAGGAGATGACTTTACTTGGAGAGGATAACTATAATTCATTTTGCTTCCTCCTGGTTTCCTGACATCACGGTCCCACACCATTGTCAACCTATGTACTCCCTCCTTTCTGGTTTATAGGGCTTATCTCAAAATTTTAGTTTTTCCATTTTATAAGGCTCAATTTGGTTGTTTTCCATCACATGTTCAGATTCCAAGGTGCATTAAATCATTGCATGCAAGTATTAAGAGAAAATTGACCAATGCATGTACTTTATGCATGCATGCATTGCAATTAATGCATTGATAAAGATAATTTTTTGAGGATAATAAGAGCATTAATTAGGTGCTTTTGCAAAACTACAAAAAGTATTCCACCACTCGCCATTTACCTTGATTGGTGAGATTTTTGAATTGAGCACTATAAACCGGAAAGGAGGGAGTAGTCAATAAACGAGAGAATTGCACAAGAAGCGGTCGACAGTTGGGACCAAGCACTCGAGCAGTATTTGTATTTTTGAGGTGTGAGCACTGCAGAGTTTTTCGATGTTTAGCCCAGATATTAATTTTTCTCCTATGAACAACAACGAAAACATCGCTGCAGGTATTAACTGGGCGGGCTATGGCCCGTCTAGCCCAGGCCAGATATCCAGCCCAGATATTAATTTTTTTTCAAGCTGAAAATGGCTAGCCCAGCTATACTTTTTTTAGGAATACCCAGGCAAGGTCAAGTTGTTATTCTCCGCCCCGCTGGGCTGCAAATCTTTCCTAGGAGGGATGCATTAGGCTTAACAAGAAAATGGGCTTTAAGAAATAATAAATGAGATGTAATTATAAAAACTGGGCAGTAACTATAAAAATGCACCAAACACGAAATTACTTTATAAAATATTATTTTTGGATATTGAAAATTTTAATTTCATTAATTGTTGTGAGCGCAATGTTCCGTTGGATTTTTACGTAATATAATTTTATATTGAAATTGTATTTAATCTGACTAGAAATTTCGGGATAAAAATATTTCGGATCCCATCAAAATGTGGGAAATTTTATTGAATTCTGTTTTGAACGGTTGGTTGAAATGGGTTGTACTTTTAACAAACTGTAAATGGGATGTAGTAAATTCCATTAGAATTCAAAAATGTGCTGCACATTCTTACATATCACAAATGGGCTATAAGTTCGCTGCCACACACTTCTGACCTTACTAAGTTGACGTGTCCCCTAAAAAAAGAGAGTTGACGCATATGCAAGGCTTTGTCAACTTATAGTCAACACACGATTCTAGCAGCAGTGGCCGTTGGATGTTCATCCGACGGATGCCGTGCTTCTTCTTCAATCTCGGATATTCTAGTTTCACCCGCCCAAAAAATGATTCGTCCCCCTGACATCTGGGGCGCACCATTTTGGAAGCTGACCTGTGGGCCTACTAAGTTGACGTACCAAGGGCTTTGTCAACTTAGTCAATATAAACGATTCTAGCTGCAGTGACCGTACGATGTCCATCCAACGGCCATCGTGCTTCTTCAACCTCTGGTCTTCTTGCTCCAGCCGCCCAAAGCAGCGCCGGTCGTGTCGCCTGCTCCTGCCTCCCGTGGCAGGCTGTGCTGCCGCGGAGGCCTCACCGCCCCCTACTACTCCTATCACTGGCCAGGCCATCCCTCCACTCACCCACACCCCTTGTTATTCTGTGGAGATGGCAGCCTCACACCGCAGCCGAACCAGTAAACCCTGGTACTCCTCTCTACGTGTGCATCCACTGCCGCGTCTTCCCCGGCACTGTGTTGTCCCCTTCCTAGGCCTCGCTGTCGTCCACCGCCATGGTGCTCTCGGTGCGGCATGGTCAACGTGGTCAAGGAACGACTTCCATCGGACGTGGACTGTACATGGAGAGGCTGACAGCTGGGTCCAGGCAGCCGCAAGGAAGTGCCTCCTTATTATGCGCAAAATAATTATTCCTCCACCTGATAGCGGGGACCCACCGGACGGGCCACCGTATTTCGGGAAAAAAAATGATTCGCCCCCTGACTGCTGGGACCCACCAGCTACATCTTCGCACGCAAGGAAGTGCGTCCGAAAAAAAACCGATTCGCCCCCTGACTGTTGGGACCCACCAGCTACATCTTCGCACGCAAGGAAGTGCGTCTGGGAAAAAAATGATTCGCCCCCCTAACTGCCGGGACCCACTAGCTACACCTTCGCACGCAAGGAAGTGTGTCCGAGCAAAAAAAAAGATTCGCCACCCTGACTGCTGGGACCCACCAGCTACATCTTCGCACGCAAGGAAGTGCCTGACAGTCGGGACCCACCTGGTCGAAGCATATGTAGCATTGTCATTCTGGTCGCAAACGTGTACGTACATACTGGTGGATGTAGAGGCGCGCACGTGTCGTAGTAGAGGCGCGCACGTAGCATGTACACGTACGTACATCGGCCAGTGTGCAAGAAAGAAAATACGGCCATGTATGTGTACATACGGGCGGGGTCTCGAACGCCTACTCGCGCATATGTACGGCCAGGGCTCGTGTACATGGCTGGGTCGGAACGGAGAAACAGCATCGTCGTCGTGTTCATGGGGAGCCAACCGGCTGGGTCGGAACGGAATGCGTCGTCGTGGTCATTGGGAGGGCTTGGACAGAACATGCAATGGAAACGAGGCCTGGAGTACCGCAGAACGGAGGAAACGGCCTTGTGTTCGACCTGCCACGTTCGAAACGGGATCCTGTTCATCGGGAGGGGTTTGGCATACCGCAAAACGGAGGAAATGGACCTCCTACGGTCGAAACGGGGGTCCTGTTGATCGGGAGGGGTGTGCCATACCGCAAAACGGACGAAACAAACTTGTGTTGGAGCGCTACGGTCGAAACGGGGGTCCTGTTCATCGGGAGGGGTGTGGCGTACTGCAAAACGGGACTCCACGGGATATTGTTCATCTCCATCATCGACCCCCTCCAGCCTCCACGGGCTACCGTCGACCTCCTCCAGCCTCCACGGGCTCATGTTCATCCAGTCTCCACCGCACGCTACTCCATCGGCTACTGTTCAACCACCCCTCCACAGGCACCCCTCCACTGTCTACTGTTCATCCAGCCCTCCACGGGGTCGTCCTATTCATCCAGCCCTCCACTCTACGGGGTCCTTTTCATCCAGCCCCAACCGGCTCGATCGACCGGGGTCCTGTTCATCCAGAGGCAACGCCGCCGCTCACTGTTCATCCACCCCTCCCCCCCCCCCCCCCCCCCCCGCAACGCTCACTGTTCATCCTAGAGGCAGCATTTATCGGCTTCAGTTAGCAGCAGTAGCAAAGGAATCACTCGATTGGGTTCAGTTAACAGCCATCGATCGATCGCTCGGGTTCAGTAACGCATAGCCTGCAGTGCAATCGCTCGGGTTCAGTTAGAGCCCAACGCCTCGCTCGGGTTCAGTTAGAGCCAACGCCTCGCACACACGCACGTACGTGTACGAGAGAAACGCACATCGCTCGGCCCCCGACCGTCCACCGTAACCGGGAACTCTCCGAAATTTTCCTCGCCCTCGCTTCTACCACGGTTTTTCCGTCATGGACGGCCCAAAGAATTTCATGCAGCTGCGTCTCCGGCCCCCCCAGGACGAAAAGCCCACTTTCTATCATGATTTTTTGTCATAGAAGTAGGAGCCCACCACATCTATGATGATACCGGGTTTTGTCACAATTATCATCATAGAAGTGTCATAAGTATGACAGGAAAAAAATTCATTTGTCCCAAAATGTCACGGATGTGTCTTTTTTTGTAGTGGTGCCCCCTGAATACGGTGATGCTACAACGAGGGAAGCTGAAGATTAAGAGGAACCAGACGATGTGCCCGATGATGATCTTTGCCGGGTCATTGTTGATGAAAAGAGACAATGCAAAAGTGAAAAGGAGAAGTTGAGGTTCGATCGCATGTTAGAGGATCACAAAAAAGGGTTGTACCCCAATTGTGAAGATGGCAACACAAAGCTCGGTACCACACCGGAATTGCTGCAATGGAAGGTAGACAATGGTGTATCTGACAACGGATTTGAGAAGCTACTGAAAATATTGAAGAAGAAGCTTCCAAAGGATAACGAATTGCCCAACAGTACGTACAGAGCAAAGAAGGTTGTATGCCCTCTAGGATTGGAGGTGCAGAAGATACATGCATGCCCTAATGATTTCATCCTCTACTGTGGTGCGTACGAGGATTTGAACGCATGCCCGGTATGCGGTGCATTGCGGTATACGATCAGACGAGATGACCCTGGTGATGTTGACGGTGAGCGCCCTAGGAAGAGGGTTCCTGCCAAGGTGATGTGGTATGCTCCTATAATACCACAGTTGAAATGTCTGTTCAGAAACAAAGAGCATGCCAAGTGGATGCAATGGCATAAAGAGGACCGTAAGAAAGACGGGAAGTTGAGAGCACCCGCTGATGGGTCACAGTGGAGAAAAATCGAGAGAAAGTGGGGGGACTTTGCAGGTGACGCAAGGAACGTATGGTTTTGTTTAAGCGCGGATGGCATTAATCCTTTTGGGGAGCAGAGCAGCAACCATAGCACCTGGCCCGTGACTCTATGTATATATAACCTTCCTCCTTGGTTGTGCATGAAGCGGAAGTTCATTATGATGCCAGTGCTCATCCAAGGCCCTAAGCAACCCGCAACAACATTGATGTGTACCTAAGGCCATTAGTTGAAGAACTTTTACAGCTCTAGAATGGAAAAGGTGTACGTGTGTGGGATGAGCAAGACCAGCAGGAATTTGACCTACATGCATTGTTGTTTGTAACCATCAATGATTGGCTTGCTCTCAGTAACCTTTCAGGACAGACAAACAAGGGATACCACGCATGCACGCACTGTTTAGATGACACTGAAAGTATATATTTTGACAAATGCAGGAAGAATATGTACCTGGGGCATCGTTGATTTCTTCCGACCAACCATCAATGTCGAAACAAAGGTAAGCATTTCAAAGGCGAGGCAGATCACCGGAAGAAGCCCGCCGTCCGTACTGGTGATCACATACTTGCTATGGTCAATGATTTACAAGTAATCTTTGGAAAGGGTCCTGACAGACTATCTGTTCCGAATGACGATGAGGGACGCGCATCCATGTGGAATAAGAAATCTATATTTTGGGACCTACCCTACTGGAAAGACCTAGAGGTCCACTCTGCAATCGACGTGATGCGCGTGATGAAGAATCTTTGCATGAACCTGCTAGGCTTCTTGGGCGTGTATGGGAAGACAAAAGTTACACCGGAGGCATGGGAGGACCAATAACATGTGCACGAAAAAGACGACATGCCTCCAAAGAAGTATGAAGGTCCTGCCAGCTACGCTCTTACCAAAGAAGAGAAGGAAATCTTCTTTGAATGCCTTCTCAGTATGAAGGTCCGTACGGCTTCTCGTCGAATATAAAGGGAATAATAAATATGGCATAGAAAAAGTTTCAGAACCTAAAGTCTCATGACTGCCACGTGATTATGACGCAACTGCTTCCGGTTGCACTGAGGGGGCTTCTACCAGAAAACGTTTGATTAACCATTGTGAAACTATATGCATTCCTCAATGCAATCTCTTAGAAGGTGATCGGTCTAGAAATCCTACCAAGGTTAAGGAGTGATCTGGCGCAATGTCTTGTCAGTTTCGAGCTAGTGTTCCCACCATCGTTCTTCAATATCATGACGCATGTCCTAGTTCATCTAGTCGACGAGATTGCCATTCTGGGCCCTGTATTTCTACACAATATGTTCTTTTTGAGAGGTTTATGGGAGTCTTAAAGAAATATGTTCGTAACCGTGCTAGCCAGTAGGAAGCATCTCCACGGGCCATCAAACAGTGGAGGTCACTGGGTTTTGTGTTGACTTCATTCCTGGCCTTAAGAAGATTGGTCTCCCTCAATCGTGGTATGAGGGGAGACTGACTGGAAAAGACACGCTATGAGGGGACTCAATAATATGTAGGGACGGGCATTCTTGGTCTTAAGCACACTACACAGTTCTATAAAATTCTACCTTGGTGACCCCATATATCAATTAACACAAGAATATTCTGCGCTCCAAACACCCGGAGCAGTGTGACGACTGGATTACATGTGAACACATCAGGACTTCCGGTAGTTGGTTGCAAACACGTCTCATGGGTGACAACGCTGTTTCTTATGAGTTGTACTCGTTGGCCAGGGGACCATCTTCAAGTGTATTGAGTTACAAAGGGTACGAGATAAATGGGAATACATTTTACACAATTTCCCAAGATCAAAAGAGCACCAACTAAAACAGTGGTGTCCGCTTTGATGCAGCAACCAAGAGGGGAAATGACACATATTATGGTTACATAGTGGACATATGGAAAGTTGACTATGGACATGATTTTAAGGTCCCTTTGTTTCAGTGCAAATGGGTCAATCTGTCAAGAGGCGGGACAGGTAGACCCATAGTACGGAATGACAACAGTGGATCTGAACAATCTTGGGTACACAGACGATGTGGCATACGTTTTCTATGTGAAGGACATGTCTACCAAACCGAGAAAAAGAAAAGATAAGGAAGCGAATACATCATAGATGAGCCAAAGCGCCACATAGTTCTTTCAGGAAAAAGACACATTATGGGAGTGGAGAGCAAGACAGACATGTCTGAAGATTATGAAAAGTTTCATGAAATTTCTCCCTTCAAAGTCAAGGCTGACCCAAGCACCATGTTAAACGATGAAGATTATCCATGGTTACAGCGCAATAAGCAAAGGACACACGCGAAGAAAAAGTGAAGACTTTTTCTCCACAACTATTTTTATGGTGCCTTTGATCTAGAATATCACTTCAGTTACATGTCAAGAAATGAAATCCCTTTGTAACAGATGACAAATACTTTTCAATTTCAATTATGATGATGCTTTTGAAGTGCTTTTCAATGTGGCTTCGAATGGTTCATTTTGAACGCACAAAAGGTCTAGAGTTCAAATAAGTTCAAAAAAGAATGAAATACCTTTGTAACAGATGAGTTTTTGTCCGAAACCCTCATACTTCGAAAGAGATTGTTCGTTTTGTACATGAAGTGCATCCAATTTTTGCCGTAACTCTCTCAACTTTTTAGAGCATGCTATGTGGGTGAAATGATGATAGCATGCCAACTTTCAACATTTTCAGAGTTCATTTGCAGTGTTTTTCAATTTTAAGATCATTAACTCAAATAATGAACTAATAGCAATCAATAAAAAATAACCAATTAAAATATTCTGTTATGATCAACTAAAACAAAACTATAATATTCTTGAATAGCAAAAAGTATCAACTAGAAAGCTTTTATAAAACTCTATTAGCAAAAGGAATCAACTAAAAAGATTTTTATAAACCTCTAGTATTTTTGAAACTAAAATTATATAAAGTTTATGCAACTACACTTATCAAAGTATTTTTTGTTCAAAACTTTAATAGCAAAAAGAAATTTTCATAAAGACTTTTTGTTAGAAACTTTAATAGCGAACTAAAATAAAAAAATTAATTTTTGATTAAAACAGACATTTAAAATAACATAAAAATTTACCAAATTGAATATAATTATAAAACACAGTAATATTAAATAGCAGAAAAAAGAATCACTCAAAAATCTATTTTTATAGTAAAGTTATTCACAAACTAGTGATTCACACAAATTTCATAGAAATTCAAATTTAAACTAATGACACTAACAAAAAGTTTATAATTTTTGTGACCTAAAATAAAAAAGAAACACTGAAAAACTGTAAATAGAAACAAAAGTAAATAAATAAAGCAAAAAAAATAAAAAAAACTGAAAAAAAATTAAAAAAATTGCCAACTTCTAGGCCACCACGGCCTTAATACGACTAGAAACCCAACCATGAGCCAGGATTCAGGCCCGCAAAAGGCCTAGTAGGCCCACATGCAATACAATGTGTTTAGCCACACTACAAACTTTTTTTAAATGCATGATAAACATTTTTTAATACATGGAGAGCATTTTTAATAAGCTTTGAACATTATTAATGCTTGGTAATTTTTTTAATATGTTGCGAATATTTTTCAGCTACAATATAAACACTTTATAAATACAGACAGACATTTCTTAAATGCACAATGAATCTCTCCTACTTAAAAAGAACACAAGTACGAACCAACTGTTGTTTGATGCATAGAAGGACAATGATATTCACAACCTACCAGAGTTTAGGTTCTAGACTTGATACTGGTGCTCGCATTTTTCTGAATTTATTTCAGGCCATCCAACGATGTGCACTCAATGAGGGAAGACGTTCCCACCGACTACGACAACGTCTATGTGCGTATGTATGAACGTCTGCATCTGTACTGTGTTAAAAAAAGAATATAAGTTTTGTGGCCCACCTTATCCTTCGTCCAACCCTAAGTAAGTTCCCGCCTCTCTCCATTTTTGTTTCCCCCCTCGTATCTCAATTTTCTTTCCATCGATTTCTTTGGAAATCATCTTAACCATCCCAGATTTTTACCGACTTGCCAAATAAAATTATATTTTCTTTGGTAAGCCAATCTGTTTTGACCAAATAAAATTCTAGAATTCCTTTAGGCCGGTAAATCATACTAATATGGGCAGATAAATCACGGGATACCATTCTGGAAGTTTTATACCCGTTGCAAAACACTTTTCAAATACCTGTTGCGTACACGATGAACAATTTTCAAGTACACAATCAGTTTTTTACAAATGTGCAAAACGCTTTAGAAAAATACATGATTCTTTAAGAAAATGCTTGCCTGAACGCCCCTCCATGGGCCTGAATGCCGCTATTCTTGGGCCTTTCACCCTGCTGGATCGCGCCTGCCACTGGGCCGCGAAATGCCCTCGGTCCAAGACCTGCGCACGCACGCGGCGCGGCCCCTCTCGTCGATTGCTCTGCTGCGCCCCGTGCGGCCCCGCGACGGCTGACTCCCCCGCCGGCCGCCGCCGCCCCCCACCCCTCCCTCCGCGTCCGCCTTGCCCCTCAGCACAGCCGCCGCCCTCCCGCCTGCCCCCGTCCTGCTCTGCTCCGCATCCGCACGACCGCCTCGCTCCGGCCTCCGCCTTGCCCCATCGCCGCCCCTGGCATTTCGGGCGGCGGCGTCGAGCCCATATGACGATACTCCGCCTCCTGCACCGCTCGGTGCTCCTGGGCACTGGGGAAATCTCATCTCAACGGGCAGCCCTGCTACCTCGGCGCCACTACACCGCACCATGGCAGCCCGTTACACCCTCAGCTCCTTCTGCGCAAGGATACAAAGGTAGTTTTTAGTATCTTCTTTCATGTCAAGTTATTACATCTGTGACTTTCATTGTTTACAGTAGAGGTTTAGTAGTCACTCAACAAGATCTAGTCAACTAGTGACCATAACTGCTACTCCCAGGCTCTTACTTAGATAAACTGTTTGAGCTTTTATTGCAAATACAGTAATAATGACCTGTAAATTTGTGAAGAATTTGTTCAAGTGATGTATTGTTATCACTTATTGACATCTAGTGGTTCAGCAGTCATAATGACTTTGTGAGACCTTGTCTTGAGCATTTCCCTCCCCTCTATCGTATTGCAATGAAGCTACTTTGTATTGTTAAACATGCTAAGCAAGTAACCACTAACCATATTTTTGTAGTAACCTAGCGTAATCTTTCTCTGAAGGGCACAGTGCAGTAATGCTGTGCTCCGTGTGCTAAGCTGCCTTCTCTTAAAATTTTATTGCTGTATAAAGAGCGGGACCTGTAATTTCTCTTCTCTGATAACTATTGCGCTCAAGGGCAAGCTAGTGCTAGTTGATTGTTGAAAGGACGCATCTTCTGTGCTGATAATCCCATATATTACTTCTATTTATATAATCGGCGATCGGCATAACTATTTGATGTACTGCATAGAAGGACATAAAGCCTCCCCCTTCCTCTCTCTGGTGTTCAAACCTGTGCGGAAATTTAGAAAATGTGAAGTGGCTTATCTTGTCAGATCGATTTTTTACAGCAAGATGGTTGTTTGCTTACTGTTTTATCTGTTATAGTGACTAAACATCAATGCATATGCTACTTTCTGCTTGCCCTAGGTTCTAATGAAGATCTTCACCTTGTTAGCTGCATAAGACCATTGTTTTTGTTTTTATAGATTTAAGGAAAAAGTCTGGTATATTACTTTTATTTCCAATTATTAGAAGGAACAGCATTATACTAGTATTATATGTGCTGGAAGGAGGATTGCTTTATTCGACAATCCTATTATTCTCCCTTTTCTACGAGACTCCTGCTGTGTTTGTAGTAAGGCAGAAGTGTCAAAATTAACTGTGCAATGTTTTTGTTAAGTCTTGTTTGATTCTTCCCAAAAAGGTCTTTTTTGATTAACACAATCGGGAAAATATGTACAAGAGAATTCATATTTGATCACGTGGTTTAGATAGTACCCGCCGTTGGGAACGGTTATGTCATAAATACATACTCCCTCTGTAGCAAAATGTAAGACTTTTTTTAGCAATTGTACATGAAACAAAAATGTCCTGTATTTTGTTACAGAGGTAGTATATTTCACTGCTTACCTTTTGAAATAAAGGTGCATTGAACATAAACAAAAAAAATCAAGTTGCCATCAATTGATCATCCTACTTGTCTCTAGCTTGCCACTACAGTGCGGAGGTGCTAGGCTCAATCCAAGGGCGTATGTTCCACAACATCATCAAGCAGAGTGGTCGACTGCCTGCATTAGCACAAGCGGCGTTGCTCCATCGACGCCACCACACCATCCCATGGCGTGGGGAGTTCTCGGCTTCAACTCAGGGACGGCCCCGCAACAACATCAAGATCAATGTTCAACCCCCTGGCATCCGTCTCCCTCGGCGCTACTTCAGCACTCCGGCCCCATCGAGATCTGGTAGCTACTTTTGGTTTTTGTGCAAGGTCACGGCAGCAGCAGCTTTCATCAACATCATGTGGTCGTTTGTTTACCACACCTATCTCGTTCAGATTCCATACACCAGCCGCACCCCCTTCTTTCACCTTGAGACAGTGCCCTATACCAACCGGGCTCATCTTGTCATCCGCTCCCCTCTAGACGACCGCGAGTATGCCGAGTCATGTTTTGCAATTGTTAGGAAGAACCACTCCTCCAGGTTCCTTAGCCCGCTCCACCCAGACAGTGTCCGTGTCAATTTTATCACAGCGCAACTTCTCCGTGCTGTTCAGCGCGGCCTTGACATCAAGAGCTATGAGGTGGCCTTGGTTCATGAATCCTCTTGCAAAGATGTGAGCTTGGATGCCAGGCATGCAATTGAGAGCAAGAAACAAGGCAAGTTATGCAGATCACAACCACAAACATCGCACCTTGATGGGTTAGTCTGGGAGGTGATTGTTGTTAAAAATGATAGGCACATTGGTGCAATTTCGTGGCCCCATGGCAAGATTATAGTGTTCACTGGATTGCTCATCCATTTGAAGACTGATGCTGAAATTGCTACTGCTCTTTCGCATGAGGTAGCTCTACTGGATTAATAGGTTCATTTGTGCTTTCAGGTCTTTTTTCAGTGTGTTCATGCTGACGTTGTTGTCTCTTTCTGTAGATTGCACACGTGGTTGCCAGGCACTCATCAGAGTCAATCGTCTACAAGAAGTGGTTCCCTTTTCCCCTCATGGTGCACTTCCTAAGAAGGTATATTCACTTCTCAATTTCACCTTTTTCATGGTGATTTCCATAGGCAGATCTAGTTGGGGTACCCTTGGTGCCATGGCAACCCCAAAGAATATCTAATTAACGTAGTACGCATTCAGTGATATTCATAAAGAAAATCATGTTAAATTTGAAACCTCCAAACCAATTGATCCAAATCTGATTTCTATAGCCATTAACACAAATGCCCAAGCGTAACTAGGCAAAATCAGTCATCCAAATATAATTCTGCATTTCAAGGATTTATATTGTTGGAAAATGAGTTGCGGAGCAGCTATATATCCCCCCTATTCATTTACAAACTGTTTAAATTCCAACAGAGATGGCTTTCTAAGGCAAGTTGCGATTAACTGAGTAAATTGTATCTTTTTGGCTATCTTCATTCGAACATGAGCCACCAATCTTGTCTAGATGGAACTTGCTGGTTAGTCAAACTCTTTGTTATGCTACGGTACGGTGAAGTTCAATTTATCCCCTTCATGAGAGTCGTTTCTGAGTTAATTTACTTGGTCTACAGTTCTCTGCCTTGTTTTGCATTATCGAACGTATGAGAATATTTCATGTTAGAAGCGTTTCTGACGATGTTATCTATCTAGGATGGAGATAGAGGCAGATCACATTGGAATGCTGCTAATGGCTGCTGCTGGTTTCGATCCACACATAGCTCCTATGGTACTTGAGAAGCAAGGGAATGACATTTATCATCCTTCAGGGAAGAAAAGAGCACAGCTTTTATCTAGAGCGAAGGTCATGGATGAGACGCTGGAATTATATAGAGAAGTTATGCCAGCCAAGGCACCAGAGGTTTAAATTCAGTTGGTCGGCCTGCAATGTTTAAAAGTAAGAAGTCTTCCTATGTGTGTTTCAGGCTGTCTTAGGCTTCTAAATGCTAACCAAAAACACTATCAATGGAAAATCAAGTATTATCCATCCTTCAATAGCTACAAGGTAACAAAGTTTTCCATTGCTAGTGCCAGAAATATAACGAATAGACAATATAAGCAAATAATCAATTGGAATTAGTATGAGAACAGGCGCCTAGTACAGGACAACCACATAGATTTGCATGAAGCAGAAAATCTGTAGATCTTTTGTTACCGATGCTAGATTACACTTTGGTTTGGAAAACTAGTGCGAGAGTAACCAGGAACTAGCAGGAGCAGCCATGCCTGCATGTTTAAGGCAAATCATTTTGTACTGTTGGGATGACAATATTGCTTACCTAGTAATACATGCCATGGGACGGCATACAAGCATAGTGGAAAACAAGGTAAGAACCATAACTATAACATTGTGTTGTCATACAAAATTTATTCAGAAACACATCCTTGTTCTGTTTCAGTTCTGCAGTTTGTCCTTGTTTTGATGTGTTAACCCGTCGGGCTTCAAGGAAGCACTAAAAGTTTGGAGAAGAGACTAGAGTTTTTTTTGCCTCTCGAATTAGTGCTAGCCAATGTTGTAGATTCCTATTCTGTTCTTAGGCACTCCTCAGAAACCGGGAGTTTTGGGGCAGATATTTCCTCTTGTCCGAATCATTTTCCTGACCAAATGTAGTGCTCACTTGTGCAGATTCATCCTGTTGCAGCTGGCTCAGATTGCGGCGAACAAGCATGAAGAACGTTTGCCCTCTTGTGAGATGCCTCCGATGGCAATAGCAATCAGCAGGTGGATTGTCTAGAACTATTTTGTGTGCCCTTCCATGTTTTATCCCATCAAATCCTGTAGCTGAAAAGGCATTGCAAGTCTGCTTAGGTCAATCTGCTGTTGAGAAGTGAAATTGATTGTTGAGCCCACCCACAACCCGCAAATTTTTCATCTCTGTACCTGCATTCGGCACTTGCATGTTTCACCATTCAGTATTCTGGTTACAAACTAGAAATTGTTCAAGCATGACCGAGTATTGGTCTCGATCTTATTATGGCGCAGACATCTTGTGGACGCGCACGAGTTTTAGCAAACACTGTTAATCTATAGCTTGTTTGAACAGAGAATGCATATAAAACATCCGAACCGGTGCTTACCTGCAATGCATGCATTACTCATTACTAGTTCATCATGTCGAAGGCAAAGAAATTCGGGCTGATCCTGCACATTCCAGGGTACATAATAGTGCGGTGACGGTAGATTTGTTGTTCATTCACGGCAACTTGTGTTGAGAACTTATCACTTGTAGGACCCAAATGCCGAGGCCATGCCTTACCACCTCCATGCCGTGATTCTCAAAACAGGCTTTCACCCCCTTTTATAAATAAAGCCACAAACGGCCGATCCGATACATAGTGGTGAGGAAACCCTCAAACAATCTTTTTACATTTCATTAACATTTTCTAAAATCGTCATGAACAACTTTTCATGTGCAAATGTTTTTTTATATATCATGAATATTTTACAGGAAATTTTATGTACACTTTTTTACATTTCATTAACATTTTCTCAAATTTTCATGAAAAGCTTTTCACGCGCAAATATTTTTTAAGTGGTATGAACATATATTTTGAATGGTACAAATATTTTTTAAATCCCATGAACACTTTTTAATGTGCGATGAAGATATTTAACTACACTGTAAACATTTTTTTAAATGCATGATAAACATTAAAAAGTACACTATGAATATTTCTTAATGCATGACAAATATTTCCTAATATTCTGTGAACAGTTTCCAATTAAACTACAAAAAAAAATACAACCCAGAATTATTTCTGAATGCAGCATGATTTTTTGAAAAAAGAAAACATGTCTAATGCATGAAGAATAGCTCTTAAATACATAATATGTTTTTACAAATGTGTAAAGCACTTTGAAAATACGTTGTCGCATTTTAAATTAAATTTTTTATTTAAAAAATCTATCATGTGTCTCTAATATATATTCTAGTATATATCCTTTTTGAGGGGTGTAAGAAAAATCAATCAACTAATAAAAAAATAAAGGAAAACCGTTGCCTAAACGTCCCTCCTATTGGGCTGGCCCGTGTGCTGGTGCGACTAGCGAGAAATAGTAGCGCCCTTGATCCGTTCTGGCGGCTCGATCCAGGAACTGCTCTCCCCTGCGCCCCGTGCGGCCCGGCGACGACTGGCGGCTCCCCCGCCGGTTGCCGCACCGCCGCCGCCGCCAGGGCTCCCGCCCGCCCCCTTGCCCCTCAGCACCGCCGCCGCCGCAGCCCTCCCATCCGCCCCACTGCTCCGCTCCGCATCCGCGCCAGCCGCCGGGGAACGCCAAATCGCGGAGATGAACAAGGCCGCCGCTTTCCGCCTCCGCCTCCTGCGGCGCTCGCTGTTCCGTGGGGAAATCTCATCTCAGCCCACCGCGCTTGCCGCACCGGCGCCCCTCCTCCATCGGCGCCACTACACCTTCCCATGGCGTGCGGCGGAGGAGGCGCCGGGCACGACCCAACGCCGTCTGTTCCACGGCATCATCAAGCAGAGCGGTCGACCGCCTGCATTGGCGCAGGCGGCGCTGCTCCATCGACACCACCACACCACCCCATGGCGTGGGGAGCTCTCATCCCCAACCCAGGGACGCCTGCACCGCAGCAGCATCAAGCACTACTTCAGCGCTTCGGCCCGGTGGGTGAGCTCCTTTTGGTGGTGGTGCAAGGTCGCCGCAGCGGCAGCTTGCGTCAACGTCTTGTATTCAGTTGTCTACCACACCTACCTAGTCCGCGTACCATACACAAGTCGCACCCCCTATTTTCGCCTTGAGACCGTGCCGTATACCAATCGGAACCACTATGTCATTCGCTCTCCCCTAGACGACCGCGACTATGGCGAGTCCTGCTTTTCCATGTTCAAGAGGAACTACCCATCCACGTTCATTAGCCCGCTCCACCCAGACAGTGTCCGTGTCAATCTTATCACGGCACAACTTCTCCCCGCTGTTCAGCGCGGCCTTGACATCAAGAAGAGGCATGCAATTGAGAGCAAGAAACAGGGCAGCAGGTCATGCGGATCGCAGCCACAGATAACGCACCTCGACGGGCTCGACTGGGAGGTGTTTGTTATGAAAAACGATGGGCATGCCTGTGCAGTGTCGTGGTCCAATGGCAAGATTTTAGTGTTCACTGGATTGCTCAATCGTTTGGAGACGGATGCTGAAATTGCTGCTGTTCTTGCGCATGAGGTAGGTCTCCTCGATCAATGGATTCATGTGTGCTTTCGGGTCTTTTTTCGGTGTATTTAAGCTGCCATTGTTGCCTCCTTTCTGTAGATTGCGCACCTGGTTGCCAGGCACTGGTCGGAGTTAATCATCTACAAGAAGTGGTGTCCTTATCCCCTCAAGGTGTACTTCGTAAGAAGGTATATTCAATTATGTATTTCAGATTGTTGGTGGTGATTCCCATTGGCAGATGTAGTGTGGGGTACCCTGGGTGCCATGGCATCCCCAAAGAAAATTCAGTTGACATAGTAGTTCATATGCAGTGATAGCCCTTAAAGAAGTTCATGTTAACTTTGAAAGCTCGAAAATCATTCATCCAAGTCTAGATTATTTACTCTTGCTATCAACACAAATGCCCAAGCCTAACTAGCCAAAACCACTCATACAAATCTAATTCTGCATGTGATGCAATCAAGGATTTATATGATCGGTAATGTCTTTCTAAGGCAAGTAGCGACCGATTGAGTAAGTTTTAGCTTTTTGGCCATCTACATCAGAGCATAAGCTACTGGTCTTGTCCCGATGGGAACTTGCTGGTTAGCCAAACTCTATGTTATGCTATGCTCAGTAGACTATGCTGAAGTTCAACGTATGCCCTTCATGGGAGTCATCTCTGAATTAATTTACTTGGTCTACAGTTCTCTATCCTGTTTTACGTTATCTCTTCTATGTGAATATTTCATGATAGAAGTGCTCCTCAATCCTCATGATGTTTCCTATGTAGGCTGGAGATAGAGGCAGATCGCATGGGAATGCTGATAATGGCTGCTGCTGGTTTCGATCCACGCATAGCCCCTGTGGCTGCTGAGAAGCTAGTAGGGAATGACATATATCATCCTTCGGGGAAGAAAAGAGCACGGCTTTTATCTAGGGCAAAGGTCATGGATGAGGCACTGGAATTATATAGAGAAGTTATGTCGGCCAAGGCACCAGAGGTTAGTTCATGCTGTCTTAGCCTCAGTTCATCTGAGTACGAATAGACCCTGATTCCCAGAGCAGGGGTTTAGTTGCGTCATTGGTGATTTAATAGAAAAAATGATCCATTTCTGTTATTACTATCTGTGTGAGAGCAGCTTCTTGATCCATCGTCACCTTTGTATGAGGAAACTACATGATTGCTTAAATATGATATGCTCCAGTCTTTACTCTGGTTATGAACCTTCCACTCTAATTGCTATCTTTGTCATACTAAGATGCTGCTTTTTGCACTACAAGGACTTTGTTGGTTAGTTTACCTTTGTTGGTGGGTGTTCAAAATAAATTTCCCTGTGCATCAAGCTAAGATCTTTGTCATACTAAGATGCTGCTTTTTGCACTACAAGGACTTTGTTGGTTAGTTTACCTTTGTTGGTGGGTGTTCAAAATAAATTTCCCTGTGCATCAAGCTATTACGCATGTATGCTGGTATGTGCCCCCTAGAGCTGTTATCCTGAGATCTAATCCTGCGCAAACATCGTTTCCATTTGTTTATCATCCTTTCGATATTCTTGCCCTACAAGTATGTTGTAAGTTGATCTTTGTTTCACATTTCATTAGGCTTCTGAAAGCTAGCCAAACACTAGCAATGGAAAATTGAGTATTATCCATCCTTCAATTGCTACAAGATAACACTTTATTTTACATTGCTAGTGCCAGAACTATGATCAAATGGACAATATAAGCACAAGAATTTGACTAATCACTATAAGGGCAAATAATCAATTGGAATAGGTATGAGAACAGACGTCAAGTATAGGACAACCACATAGATTTGCATGAAGCAACACTCACAACTAGGGACTCAGGCAAATCTGTAGATGTTTTGTTACTGATGCTGGATTACACTTCATATAGGGTTTGTAAAACTACCGCGCAAGTAACCAGGAACTAGCAGGGAAGAGTCATGCCTGCATGCATGTTGGGATGTCCACAAAAAATGTATGGCAAATCATTTTGTACTGTTGGGATGACATAATTGCTTATCTAGTAGCCATAGTTTTAAAAATTAGTGCGCTATCTCGGCGCTATAGCGTTTGGATGGGCATCACGCTAAGCCGCTTAGCACCATTTAGCGCGCTATAGCACTGATTTAGCGTGGTAACGCTTCGGTCGCTATTTGCCATAGCCCGCTATTTAAAACTTTGATAGTAGGCTGGCATACAAGCACAGTGGAAAACAAAGTAAGAACTATCACTATACCATTGTGTTGTCATGCAAAATTTATTCAGAAACACACCCTTCCTTGTTCTGTTTCAGTTCTGCAAATTGTCTTTGTTTCGATGTGTTAATCCTATAGGCTTCAAGAAAACACTTAAAAGTTTGGAAGAGACTAGAGTTTTTTCCCTCTTGAATTTTCTGACCAAATGTACTGCTTGCTTCTGCAGACTCATTCTGCTACAGGTGCATAGCTCAGTGGGGTCAAGATTGTGTGTGGCGAGCAAGCATCAAGAACGTTTGTCCTCTATGAGGTGCCTCCAATAGGCAATTGCAATAGCAGCTGGATTGTCCAGAACTATTTTACACACATTTGGTTTGCCCGGTTACAATTTATTACCGTCTTGCAACGCAAGGTGCGATAGAACACGTGCCCTTCCATGTTTTATCCCACTAAATCCTGTAGCGAAGAAGGCATTGCAAGTCTGCTTAGTTCAATGTGCTGTTGAGAAGTGAAATTGGTTCTTGAGCCCACCCAGCCACAAAATTTTCGTCTCTGTACCTGCATCCGGCAGTTGGATGTTTCACAAAGTATTCATCACTGTACCTGCATTTGGCAGTTGCATGTTTCACTATTCAGCATTCTGGTTACAAACTAGAACCTGTTCAAGCATGAACGAGCATCGGTCTCGCTCTTATTATGGCGCAGAAATCTTGCAGATGCGCACGAGTTGACAGGACGTATTGTGTTAATTTGGTGGGCTGTTGTTTACTTCTCTGTTCACGGTTTTAGAAGCGGTTTCAGATGTAGAAAAGCCTTTTTATTTTCTTGTACCATGATGCTGGTAAATTTTGTTGTGTTGAGAATATATTTTCCATAGGACAAAATTTGTCGGCCATGGCTACTACTCCCTCCGTTCCTAAATATAAGACTTTGTAGAGATTCCAATACGGACTATCTACGGAGCAAAATGAGTGAATCTACACTCTAAATCCGTTTATATACATCCGTATGTAATCCATATTGATATCGCTAAAAAGTCTTGTATTTAGAAACGGAGGGAGTATCTACCAAGCGAGTGGAAATCCTGTTGGTGATGTAGGTTCTCAAGAGTTGGGAGGGACCAGTGAGGATGATTTTAACCCAATGCTGATGACATTTATGATCCATGGTCTATGTTCATGCTTCTACAAGGTTGCACCCATGGTTGATAATGCTCTAATGGTAGAGCAACTAGCTTTTTTCTTAGCACAATAGGTACAGCAAGTAGCTGAAAAGTTAAAATAGGGAGAGCTGTGTTGAGGTCCATCGTGCAGGAAATAATCACGGTGAGACGATTTGCAACCCACGGAACACGCTATTTTGGGCCATGTTTTGCATTTCCGGATCTTTTGGCTGCCTCTTGGTCAATGAAAGATGAATGCTACTAGTTCTCAGACCTTATGCAAGCTTGCAATGGGATCATTGAAATTTTGTTTCGATTCATTTCAGCATTGCCCACAGGAGGCCAACATGGTGGCGCACAACATTGCAAGACACACTTTATTTGAATACGCTAATAAACGATGGAACTCTTTTGAAGTACTCCCTCCGTTCGGAATTACTTGTCGCAGAAATGGATGTATCTAGACGTATTTTAGTTCTAGATACATCCATTTCCGAGACAAGTAATTCCAAACGGAGGGAGTAATAAAGTGTGCCGTATGGCATTCCCCTAAAAGAAACTTGTTAAGACTTGTTCAGCGCCAGATGTTCTAATATGTATCCACTTCAACTAACGGTCAGACCAGCGTCTCTTCATTTAACTGTTAAATGATTTTGGAAATGAACACTTGCTGGTACTGACACAAAGCAAGGCGCATTCCACTATGTTAGCAAAATGGATTTTGCACCCCCTGTGCTATGCTTCTACTGGAACATAAAAGAATAGGAACAGAGAGGGTGATAACTTAAGGCAGGTACACAATATAGCATGCTCCCGTTGATTTCAAAATGCACAAAGGCGGTACAATCCATAGATTGCGCTTTATGCACACTGCCCAGCACTAAACATCAATTGCGAGCTTAAGACGTCAATGAAGACACATTCATCACATTCTGTTAGCGAGTTGTTGTCAGGTTTCAGCATCCTCCTTACAGCAGCTACCGTTCCATTAGCCATGCCCAAACTGTTGACCAGGACCTGGACATAAAACATTGTGAAGCTCGTCATCGATTCAAACCCTTCAGCGCACGATTTACAAATGTGGTCACTGCTAATCCGGAAAAAAAGGAGTTAACTTTACTGACCAGGGATGACTCTGGACTGCTGGGGCATTCCCTCTATCATACTTAGCTGCCTTCTCAGCTTAGCGATGTGAGCCTGCACCTGGAGGAACAAAAAGGGAACGATTCAAATCACAGGATGCTGTTTTCCATGACTAACTGTTCATGTCTACGCATATTCTATCAGGTTTGTATGTAAACCATTATATGCAACACCGTGTAACTAAACAAGCAAAATGGAATAAAAGACACCAGAACGGCCACGTGGTTTGAAGGTCCCAAACATTCCTAGTGTGGCATCTCTATGGAAGTGACACCAAGAGCGAAATATTACCAGTGTTACGACAAGGATATGCATATTGGAACGAATAAATAATTCCTCTACTGGACACTGGGTTTTCTATTACTGGCACACAGCTTATCCTAAAACACATTCACTGACTGAAATTCATATGAGGAAACTCAATTTATAAGTCTCTACAGCAGTGAACCTTACATGTATGGCTAGAATATATCTGCATTGCCAACTATAATATACATCTCAGAAATAAGGACAAATGCTGGTAGCTGTAAATCTCACCTGCTGACGAGCAGCCGCCAGTTTTAATAGTTCATCAGCTTCAGAGAAGTTCGAGAACCACTGGCTCAAAGAATGATCCTTCGTGTCAAAACGCTTCTTATCATGTGGCATAAGTTCCATAGGGCCTAGATGATTTAAAGATTAAGATGCTACTTTATCATTTCCCACTACGAAAATACGAAGTACAAGCCAGCAAGCCACATACCTGGAGAAGACAATGTCATACCAGGAGGTAGCCTGGGCACAGTAGCAGCAGGATGATTTTGGACTCTCAGGAAGAAGGCCTCAGTAGGCTCAGGGAAGACAACTTCATCATATGTTTCCACTACAACAGGTTTTTTTGTTGATTGAGGTCCGGCATCCTCTTCCGGATACAGCTTAAGTTGATGAAACCTGCACAGATTCTATCACCTACGTATTCGCTCCCAAAAAAAAAATCTGTTAAGAAAAGAACTTCAGCACTTACAAGTCCAAACGCTTCTCACAGACATCACTGTGAAAATAAAGTGTTATTGCAATCTCAAACTCTCCCCATCCAGATTCGGACAACTCAAAAGGTGGTTGCTCTACAACTCTTGTTGGATTAGTGAAACTTGGGTGAAGCTGAAACACTACACGCTTAACTATGACACTCAAATCCTCATTTGTTGCAGAACGGATGTACACGGTCCATTTGTGAGAGTTGTACCTAGAAGGGAAAAACAGTTTTTCTTCAGATAATTTTCGCTACAGGTAAGAACATAAAAATATGACACTGTATTTACAGTTTGAAGTTGTAAAATTTTGATTCAAGAAATTAACAAAAATAAGTTTCTGTTAAGCAAATGCTTACTCGCTTGCTTTTTTGCCAAGCCAAAATGAAATCGTCCCATAGACAATTGGAAAACTGATTTCCACATCCTTGAGCTTCTTATTCTGTTCAAGGGATTTTGGCAATGGTTAATCAGAAAATCATTATAGATTACATATCAATAATGTCTAATCATCAAAATAACGATGGATGAAATGTGCAACATCCAATCATATTGTGTGATTAATCAAACATCATACTTGAGTCTCTAGAAAACTGGAAGATGCACTTTAACGAATGCTTAGTTCTTGCCCTGCTTTTCATGCATAGGAATAAGGTGATATTTTGTATTAGGACACCATACTGTAGGATAATCTGCCGTTGTTCTATGCAAGGAGATGGTAGCAATTAGCATGACACAAGAATTCTTTACCAAACACAAGTTACTCGCTCAGTGACATGCCAAACTATTCTAGAGCTTTTTGAAGTGGTCTTGCTAAGAGTTAATCAGAAAGTCATTACAGCTTGAAGGACAATAAGGTCTAGCATTTAACTATGAAAACCACAACGGATGAAATGTGCCAAAATTGAATCCTATCGTGTGAACCATCAAACATCATAGAGGAGCCTTTGCATAACTGTAAGATGTGCCCCGGTAAATGCTTAGTTCTTAACACACTCTTCATGCCTAGGAAGCAGGTAACCTTTATATTGGAGGCTAAGATGTTGTTCTACGCAAAGACATACTAGCAACTAGCATGACAAGAAGGATCCTCTGCCAAACAAAAGGCACTCACTTGGTTAAATGCCTAAATATTCCGGCCCATTCTCTCAACCCTCATCAACTTAAATCATGAGAATGAGCAGAACAAACCTACATGACAGCCCGGTTAAGAAAACGGCACACATTTATCAAACACACTATCAGATTACACAGCCCGAAACTTAGCGCAGCAGTTAAATAGAACTTTATGTTGGATCCCGTTCTGGTCGTTTCTCAATTGCAGTAGCAAACATCCTAGCATCATTCATTTTGCAGTTTATTACTGACGGATGCCTAATGTCTTTGGATCAAGTAGGCCTGCACGCTCTGGTCAATTCTGCCTCTCATAAGCCATATTACTCATCAACTCAATTACAAGCACAGAGCAGAACATATCGAACGTTCCAAATACAAGTCCATTTGCACACATTTGCCATCACTTCATGTAACGGCAAAGCTCAGCTATCAAACTATCAGGCGGCACAACTCGATGCAACTTCGCGCAAGCAGTTCAATTCAATTTTCAAGCGCAACAATGAGCATTCTAGCACCCATTCAATTTTGGAGAACACTACTTATCGATGATGCAGCGTAATGCGCTAGATCCAACTTGGCCTAGCTACTTACTGGCACAGAACACGCCCCTCAAAACCCTAGCTCCCCAGCCCCCAATGCGGGGCAAGCACGCCGTACAGAAGCTACCGCGTATCGAATAGACGAGGTCGGCGAGGGAGGGGAACCTTCTTGTCGGTGTCCTCGGGGACGCGCGCCGGCTTGGAGCGGAGCGCCTTCTGCGCGGCGGTCAGCGCGGGCTCCCCCGCCGCGGCCGCAGGAGGCGAGTCCGATAGGATAATGGGAGCGGAAGCGGGAGCGGGAGTAGGCGCAGCCGTGGCCGTGGCCGCCGCGGGGGGCGGCGGCGAGGACGGCGGCTGCTCCATCGGCCGGCGAGGGTTTGGGGGTGGAGCTCGGGTCCGTCAGTCCGCCGCGGCGGTGGGGATGGACACGACGAGAAGGTGGTTTGGTTTGGTTCGGATCGGTCGGTCGGTCGGTCTGGTCGAGTTGGGTTCGGCACGCTGGGCGTTCTGGAGAAAAAAAGAACCTAGGATCGTACGGTTTTTTTTTTTGAGACGATCCTAGGGATCGTACGTGGCGTGTTGGGCTGCGAAATGGGCAGTACACATTAGTTCGCACGGGCCCGGTGCATAGAGTGAGTTGCCTCGCTCGACTGGGCTTTGGTGTATCATTTATAGCCTATAGGCCCAGTAAGCATTAGCTCTGTCTCTGAAAAAATAGGGCCGTTGCTCAATTTTTTTTTGAAAAAATAGGGCAGGCAAATGCACTGAAACACATTGCCTCAAAAATATTGCACCGAAACACAATATAGGTTACTTCTGTTTCCTAAGGAAAAAGTTCATTTCTGTTTGTTTTTCTTTTGTAATAATAGCACCGATCCTCAGGCTTCTCTATTTTCTTTCTTTATGTCATAGCACAAACGCACATGCGCACATACATTAACCCCTATGAACCTTCTTGCATGATCAGCAACACCCACCAATCCCCACAACACGCAACGACCACCAACCCACTGCTACACCGCAAAAGAAATCCCCGGCGAGAGAATCCGCTGAAGACCACACGCACCACGAGAATCCAAGGAATCATCAAGCAGCTGCGGGCGCCTTTCCCGTGGCGTCACACTTCTTTGTTTGGCTTCTGAGGGCCTCCTCCACAATCTTCTTTCCAGATCCAGGGCTAACCCTCTCCAAACGTGCGAGCAAGCTGTGAAGCTCAACCTAAAAGAGAATCTCATCGACCTTCTCACGCACAGTCATCACCTTTTCTGCGACCACGTGTGTGTCGGTAACCTCAACATCGGAACCTCCACGGTCCACAAAGTGGATCTATCTTGATAGTATACAGGTGTATGAGGTTCCGGATCTTGCATATGAAGGACCTTTTCCCGGATCCGCCTGACCGGGCGTGTGGGCAAGCAAGCGTTGCTCATCATTTCTGCCAAAATCATCGCTCGTTCTGGTTGGAGATATGGATTGCCATCTCGATCCCATGGGCCAGGCCACGTGGTGGATCCTTCCCGGTCAATTGATCGATCCATCGATCTCCAGCAGCTAGCTAGCGGAGCGCGCGTACATGTCCATTGTGCAATGCTCTTCTTCCCACTGCATCTGTGGATCCATGGAGCCCCGGTCCAAGTAGAACATGCCAGATCGGGCCAATCCCGCCCTCTGCTAACTGAAATCACGCATCGAGCAACGGACGGACCCGCGGGAAGGATCCAAGGAGAAAAGGAATAATCCGCGCCTCTGCCGCTGGCTGCTTGCTGCTGGATACAGTACAATATATAACTTGAGACAGACAGCGACCGATGGCTGCTGCTCTGCCACAGTGTTAAACTAATGGATACTTGCACATGAGAACTCTTAACAAAGAAGAAGGAGATGAAATCGTTAAACAAGAGCGACGATTTTTCTTTGTTTCCTTGGACAGTTGGTCTCTGAATTTCATGCAGGCCACGCAAATAGACATCGGGTTGACCTGAAAGCAGCAGCCACCATTATCACTTTATCAGCATATGCTCGCTGATGCCAATGGAAGCAGACGTGCCTCGTCCGATTCTTCTTACATCGAAAAACAAAGAGACAAGAAGGTTCTTCTGCTTCTTGCACAACGAATTGGAAATGGAAAAATGCACGTACGACTGTACGAGACAGTTGTTGCATGACATGGAAGCGAGTATGGATTGGATCATTCGGTTCCGAACTAAGCTAGCTGCTACCCTCTTGGTGTTGCTTTTCTACCAGCTACCGGCACAGCACTAACTGACAGCAGGCCGCAGAGGGCGCCAAGCCAGCTATTTTGGCTGTCATGGCCACCACTGCTGCTCTCGTAGGCCACAATCACAAAGGTCCTGCTGTTTCATACGTACGGAGTAGTACCTGCCAGTGCCCTGCTAGCGCATCTGAATTTCTCTGCATATGTTTTGGGCGCACTCATCACTATATAACAGGAGTTTGCTGTGACAGTGCATAGCTGCTGCTGCAGCCACTAGCTTGGTCGCTTCAATCAATTATTTCGTATAGTACTACTTCAAATCAAATAATCCCTCCGCTCTATAATATAAGTTGTTATTACAACCAATGTACTCATATATTGGTTGTAATAACATTTTGTATTATGCATTATGGGACGGATGGAGTAGCTTGTTAGCTTCAAGAGAGTTTAAGCCATGTATATATAATCACGAGAGACCGAGAACAGGAACCATGATGTTGATGTTAAGGGACGGAATGATATGAGCAGGTCCTCAAGAGGTAAGCATGCATGATCATTAAGCTAGTAGTGCTAAAGAGATGCGCGAGCTTAAATTAAGGCGAAAGCGATGGTGTGTCATTGTCTTCAACCTGCATGTCTCTTTCCTGACTGAGAGGAAATGATAAAATTTTAAGGCAAGTAGATGGATGCATTGGTATGATCGAGTCTTGTACCAACCGCAGCCTAGCTAGAGGCCCTGTAGAACAAGAGATGTGACCACAGCATGTCTACACAAGGACAATAACATAGAGATAGAGGCTAGCTAGCTTGTCTGCTGGTGTAGCTCCTCAGACTGAAATTGCAACCCAAGCAAAGGCACCCTCTTCATACGTAGCCCTCCCCCTAGCTAGCTAGCTACCATTCTTTCCTTGCCCCAAACAGTTTCTTCTCAAGTAAATCCAGGAGTGCCGGTGTAGGTGGTTGGTTACTACGATTGCAACTGGGCCGTATCCTTTTTGTTCGAATAATCGGATTCGGTGGCAGTATCTTCTGAAGAAAAGAACAGAGAGAAGAAGCGGTGATGTTTCCTTGCTTGGCAAACATCTGCTGCAGGAAACAAAAGCAGATCGGCCGACTGATTGAAACATGGCACCAGCTAGCTAGCTTGATTGAACGTTTGATATGGTGGTATCTGGATGACTCGACGTAACGTTGACGTTGAGGGCTGGAATACGGAAACCATGCTGTTTGCCTCTGACGGAAAGCCGTGAGAGTGATAAATAGGATTCTTTTAGGACTGTCTCCAACTCCAAGGACTGTGTACGTACAATTGTAGTAGTACAGTACTAGTGTTAGTGTATAGTAGTACGTAGGAGAAAACTGCAAAGGTTCTCAAAAGTTGCACCCATTTTCGAACCACTTCCCTCCACTCCGCACAAACACAACAGGGTCTGGTCAGGTTACCAGTCCTGAATCATCAACAACACAAGTTAACAGTGGCCACAACCTTTGCCCTTTACGGCTTTACCCCACCCCCAAACCGAGAGAGAGTGTGAGAGAGGCAGTGGGATTCAAATGCCCGCCGTCTCTGGACTCTGGGTCCCACTCTGGGTCTCCTCAGGATCATAGGCAGGGACATGCCCACCGTTGTAGATCACATCCTCCATGAACTGGTTGTAGTAGGGGCCGTCGATCGGTGGCGTTGGTGTTGGCATTCCGTCGAACAAGACGCGGGGCGGGGGGGGGGGGGGGGGCATGGTGCCCGTAAACGGCGGCCGTGCTTGCTTTCTTTGCATCTCGATAGACGGTCGTCCGCCGCTGTTGGACCCAGGTGTGACGTTGAGGTCGATGACGGCCGAGGGGCGCGGGGTGGACAACGCGATCACTCTCACGTCCGGCGACCCCGAGGAACGGGTCTGGCCGTCGTGCCTTGGCGGGGGGAAGCCGGGCGACATAGGCCTGGTCCGCGACGTCGGCGACTGGCAGTGCGGAGGCCGGGCGACCGACGAGCCTGTGCTCGCCGGGCCGATGGCCGCTGCAGAGAAACCGGCCGGACGACAAATGCCAAGCATGAGGAGGGCGTGCGCTTTGTTGACAATGGCCTCCTTCTCCTCGACCTCGGCCTTGCGCCGCGCGGCCTCCATCCCATCGCGCTCGGCGGCGAACTTGGCCGCGGCGGCGTTGTCCTTAACGACCGCCCTCCGGTTCCTCCTCTTCGCCGATTCCGCGTCCAACTTGACGATCTCCTCCGGCGTGCACTTCGACCGTGGCTTCCTTGGTGCCTTGTCCTTCTTCTTCTTGGCCATTTCGGGCGGGTCGACGGCCAGGCCGCCGGATTTCGGCTGGGCGTCGGCCATGGACTGGGGAGGGAGGGGGACGGCGGGACGTGGGAGTGTTTGGAGGAAAATGGCGCCAAAGGGGGCGCGGGAGGGTTTTGCTTTGTGCCACCGAAAGGCGGATCAGGGGCGGACAAGTGCGCACGTCCCGCCCGTCCGCGCGTTATCCGTTTCACCCTAAAATCGGCGCAAATTTGGACCGGGGATGGGTCGAAAGCGGACACAAAGCGGACAAAAATCCGTTTGCTCCCGCGCGCTGGGCCGTCTGGTTCGTCCGTTTTACCCCAAACGAACGCGCGTGAATAGGATGGGGTCGCGTCGCGGTGGAGTGCTGTTTTAGGTGGTTGGTTACTACGATCGCAAGTGGCCTGTATCCTTTTTGTTCGCATATTTGGATTCGGTGGTCGTAGTATCTTCTGAAGAAAAGAGGAGAGGGAAGAAGCAGTGGTGTTTCCTTGCTTGCGAAAGAACTGCCGCACGAAACAAAGTTAGATCAGCCGACCGATTGAAACATGGCACCAGCTAGCTTGATTTAGCGTTTGCCATGGCGGTATCTGGATGACTAGACGTAACGTTGACGTTGACGGCGGGAATGTGGAACCATGCTGTTTGCCTCCGACGGAAAGACGTGAGAGTGATAAATACAGATACAGTAGGGTTCTTTTAGGACTGTCTCCAACTCCAAGGACTGTGTACGTGCTACAATTGTAGTAGTACTAGTGTTAGTGTATAGTAGTACGTAGGATAAAACTGCGAAGGTTCTCAAAAGTTGCACCCATTTTCGAACCACTTCCCTCCACTCCGCACAAACACAACAGGGTCTGGTCAGGTTATCAGTCTTGAATCATCAACAACACAAGTTAACAGTGGCCACATCCTTTGCCCTTAGTCCACACTTATCACGTATTGCCTTTATAGCAGCATTGTAGACATGTGACTTCCATCCATTTTGGACTTGATCACCTCTATTGTGATGTTCAACAAAGACATCCAACAAGACCTTATCCATCTCATAATTCCATGTCAAGTAATCTCTACTATACTTCTTCTTTTTCTCTTCAACCATGGTGCTACAAGTAAAAAGTTTGAATAACAATTGACAACAAAAGAGAACATATATTAATTTCTTTCTCATGATGATGATGTACAAAATATCCAAAAGTCACCATCCAATACCTATGCACAAAAGAGAACATAACATCGTCTAGCTAGCACAAAAGAAAAGACATCATCTTGATAATCCATCATCTAGCTAGCACAAAAAAAAAGACATCATCTTGCCAATCCATCATCTAGCTAGCACAAAAGAAAAGACATCATCTAGCTAATCAACATGCCGCGCTACTGCTGTAAAGTTGCATGTGCCACTACATATTCAGCAAACATGTCAATAGATAGCTGGTTCCTGAAGTTGGTCCATGCATTAGTGACTTGAACACTTCTAATTGAGTTTGCATCATCAGCCTCAATTGGCTGAGAAGCTATTTCATTATCCACTTCCTGCAGCAATAAGTCGTCCATCATATGTTGCCTATCCCTCGCAAAGTTGTGTAACACACAACAAGCATTAATGATTCGAATCTGCAAGAATGTTTTCTTCAAGTAAATATTTTCCCCTCCGTTATGGCTCTTATTGAAAACCAAATGGACACATGTTACCTGGTCCTTTATGTCAAAAAAACTTTGAGTGCGAAGAATCGCCCACTTCTTCTTCCACAACCCAAAAGTTCTCTCTACTACATTTTTAGCACGAGCGTGGCGCAAATTATATAGCTCTTTGGCATTTTGGGGTCGTTGCTGACTTGATGCCCACTCTTTCAAGTGATACCGAGTGGATCTGAATGGAGCTAGAAATCCAGGTCCATTCGTGTAACCAGCATCAGCCAAGTAATATCTCCCTATCGTTAGACAAGTCGGTTAGGTTGGTTGTAGCACGTGAAAAGAGAACAAGATGCCAAGAGAAAAAGCCATACCATTAGGTACAACAAATGCATCTTGGCGATTAGTTCTCATGGAGTCGCGTAGGACTCTAGAGTCTGAAGCGGAACCTTCCCGGCCAGGTAAGACATACAGAAATTTCATATTCCAGTCCACCACACCGAGCATGTTGGTACTGACAGCTTGCTTCCTATTCCTGTACCTCCCTTGGGAAGGCACGGGAACGGAAACATCTACATGACAGCCATCTAATGCTCCTAGTGCACCACCAAACCACTTCCATTTGTAATCATCGGGAGGTTGAACATTAGCATCTGGAAGCTTAATGAACTCCCCATGCATAGATAGAATGGCTCTTAACACTTCGGAAAAGTGAGTACTTATAGTTTCCAAAGACCGCTTGTATGTGCCTCGAAGCAACCTCATTTTCAGACCATGACCCACTACTAACAAGAACATGGCAACCTTTTCTTCCACAGCCACATACACACTATCAACTAGACCACACCTCTCACGCAACATGATGCACAAATCATGGAAATTTCTTTTTGTTAAACGTAGCTGATCATAGCATGCCACTTCTGAGCCATCATACATATCTTTCAACAAATACTTCCTAAGTGTGTGCTTGTGCTCATCATCACTAAAACTACCTAATCCACGAGGTGCTCTCTGTGAGATAAGGTATGCCATTCCAAGAAGTACCGATTCGAAGTAAAGTTCTGTCAAGATTATCCTTTTCCTCTTTCTCCTTTTGTTCTCTTCAGTTATGTATGAAATCATGTCTACTTGATCTGATAGTATGGAACTACACAATAATTTAGTTATCAGCCATCAATCATTTATACAGCTTTTCAATCAATAAAACTGAGCATTTTATGAAGTGAACATCACACAATAAATTAGCACATCAAGTTGCAACTATGAAGACCTGCTAGAACAGAATAAAAGATGCCCCACAAACATAATTGTTGATTGTAACAGCAATACAGATCTAAAACACCTACAATTTCTAATCTTTGAGAAGACAAACATCTAGACAGATCTAGATCAACAACACACACACTTATGAACATCACATACCTTGAATCGGGCTGCTGAGAAGGATCCATTCACCCACCAAGTGACCTGCAAGAGACAAAGAAATTGGGGATCAGAGAAGATTTCTAGGGTTCTAGATGAAGAAACCACGGGGCTGGTCGAGATGGGGGTTCCAGCAGGGGGGCGAGGGGGGTGCTTGCCAAGGTGGGCAAAAGACAGCCCCTGCCGCCGCCGCCACGAGGAGGAAGCACCTTGGCCGCCATGGCTGGTGAGACGGGGGAGGGGGTTGAGGATTGGCATGGGGAGGGAGCAGGACGGGGACGAACACGGCCTCGCCGGGGATAGAGAAGGACGGGGAGGACAAGGGGGGAGGGGGAGGGGAAGGGATCTCACCTGCGCCGCCGCTGGCGTTCCTCAATCGCGCCGTCGCTCGCGCCTCTTGCCTTTCCTCGAGCGGGAACGAAGAGGTATGTTGGCGGGGAGGGGCTCTGGCTAGCGAATACAAGGCAATATCGAGCGCTGGGGGTCCGAATTGGAGAAAGGCATGCGCGCAATTTGCCGCGGTCGGGCCGATATTCGATCTCGTTTCCAATCCCGAATGCCACAGCCATCCAAACAATGACATTCGGGTCAGACCAATGCCAATATCTAATTCTGAGGCCCAATATCAACATCCAAACATAGTGTTACGGCTTTTACGGCCAAACCGAGAGAGAGTGTGAGAGAGGCAGTGGAATTCAAATGCCCGCCGTCTCTGGACTCTGGGTCCCACCTGCAGACACCCGTCCAGCCATCGAGCTAGCCCGCACGGCCGCAGGCCGTAGCCTGCATATAAAAGCCGCATGTGACCGGGGACCATGAAACTCAATCACTGCCAGCTGGGACCCGCCGGGAAAAGGTCGCCGGGAGCTGCGGGCCCATACCAACCGGAGGAAGCAGAGATACGGCCCGGGACGCGACACTGCTCGGCTCGCTCGTGTAGGTGTAGTAGACTGTAGACGAGGCGAGCGGGAAGAAGATGGACTGGACAGGCGGCAGCAGAGCTCCACCGCCGGCGCACCTTGCTCAGCACGAAGCAGCCGATCGCCGTCGACCAACCAGCACTTCAATCAATAATGTCAAGACTGCACACATTGACGCGTACGTGAACAGCTAAGCTAGATAGTACTCTACGTTGGATGCATGATGCGATGCGTCCGCCCGGAAAGGGACCGATCCGCCGGCCACCAGCTGCTCCCCCGCCGCCCCGACATGCCACGCTCGCCGTCGCCGCGACGTGCCCTCCTCGATCCATCCATCAACTCCCCACACCGTGCGTCGCCGTCGTCGCCCAGCGCGAGCAACGGCATGACGCACGATCACTAGTCGGTTGCAGTGTTACAGAATTTTTCTTTTATAATTTGTCGGTGGACCAGGGCATGCATATGCATACCATAGATCTGGTCTCGTCTCGTGCCCTGCTGGCTGCTGCAACTAGGGAGTAGGGAATGTCATGCTCACAGATCTAGTTTAATGCCTGCCCGGCGCTGGCCGTCGTGCGGATCCACACCTAGCAAACGGTTTCTGCCTCGATGCATGTCAGCTTCCAACCACATCCAGATCGATCTGGTCACTGGCATGCATGCCTTTTCTCCGGAGAGATCCGACCGTGCGCGTGCGGCCCGAGCGTTCCAATGATTTCTCTCTTGGCCAAGGAAAAGCATGGCTCGTTCTGGTTGGATCCCATTGGCATGGGGCACGCACCAGCATGTCTGCTGCCCGGCCGGTCTCCCCGGAATTATCCCGAGACCTACAGATCCAGACTTTCAAGCTTATGTAATGTAACAGCAGTGTCGATCGACCCGGTTGGGAAAATGCCAGATCTGGCAAGTCAAACCCTGACTGTGGGCTAGAGGAACAATGCTAAGCTAGTTGTATAACTGTAAGCATTGAGCAGCGAGCCGGAAGAATCCATTCCAAGCAGAGAAACGAGTGATCCGCGCCGCTCTGCCGCTGAATGCCTTTTTTTTTTTCGAAACGGAGGCAAAAGATTTGCCTCATCTATTAAAGTAGAGGAGAATAGAGTTTTGTAGAGTTACACAAGGCCGGAGTACGGCATGACAATTACTCGCGCGATACAATTTTTCCTAATTGTTTAGCCCCTGCAGTAACCCATAGGTTGGCCTCGTCTATAATAAGCTTGAGAAGGATTGGCGGTGACGTCTCTTTGTGGCGGAAGACTCTAGCGTTCCTTTCGTCCAAATTGTTCAGGATACGAGCATGGTAAGGGAGGCCATGACTCGACGATCCGGAATGCTCGAATTGGTGCGCTTGTCCCACCAAGAGAGGAGGGAATCCTCAAGGTGCCAGTCAGAAGGGTCCAGATGCGCAAGCCCATACTTGTCAATGAGCATCCGCCAAAGCCTCAAGGTGAAGCGGCATTTGGCGAATAGGTGGACGCCTGACTCCTGCACCTGCTTACAGAGCGGGCAAAGACCGCAGTTGTCCCAGCCACGTCGCTCTAGCCTGTCGGCGGTCCAAATCCGATCTTGTAAGGCCAGCCAAGAGAAGAATTTGACCTTTGAGGGCGCCCACATTTTCCAGACCATGGAGTCCATGGGGAAAAGCGTCAAACCCAGAAATTGTGCCTTGTATGCAGTGGACGCCGAATATGAGCCATCCGAAGAGTGCTTCCAAATGATGGCACTTGGAAAGGGCCTGATAAATAGATGAAGAATTTCCTCTGCCTGTTTCGTCGGACAGTTAGTTGGTTGATTTCTCTTATATCATGCGGCCAATTCAGCCCGTCGGCTTGACCTCAAATCACTCAGCATTTCCTTTGCTGAACATATTTCTTTGAAAAAAAGACATGAAATAATTTCCTTTAAGTTAGCCGGAGAGCTGCTAAGATTCCATTGAGAAGAAGCGGTCGATGGCTGCAGGGTTTATCCAAGGGATCCATGACTGGAAAGCTAAGTAGGGATACAATCAGATTTCAAGATATAGCCCGGCTCTCAACTATACCAGCACGCACCGGCCACTTTGGCCGACATAGACACGTACTGCTCATAATCTAGCTCAGCCGCCCGGGCCCCGGACGCCTTGCTATTATTATTTCACAACAGGAGTACTCTGCTGTGACAGTGCGGAGACGACGGTGCTGCAACCGACCAATTATTATGCGCTTTGCCAGTTAGCAGAAGAACGTCTGGATTTTCTTGTAACTCCCAGACGTGCTACTCATGTTCAAGCATCACTGGACGAAGGCATAACGCACACTGCAACTGCAGGAATGCAACTATACAAGAATAGTAACCGCGGGGAGAGATATATACGTACGTACGCAGTGCAAATGGAGTGTCACCGTCGGTGCCAGGTTAGGTGTGTGTTCAGTCGGTACAAACTGTATGTCTGCAGGGTTCGGTCGGTAAGGTGAAATACTCCCGCACCGTCTCTCTAAAGCTTGGAAGGGAACAGACAGAAGTGATGTCTCCCGCACGGAACGTGTCGACATCGGGATGGAAACAGGGCGCCAACCAGATCTAACACGTACGTGTGCACCCTGTGAATGTAACGTACTCCTTTCGTTCTAAAATAAATGTCTCAACTTTATATGTCCCGTCCGGAACGAGGCTGGGAGGAGCTCTGCAAAGAAAGGGAAGATCCACGTGACGGGTGAAAGTCGTCTCAAAAGTTGCATCGATCTTGGAAACATTCTCCCTCCACTTCCACTCCACTGGATCATCATCAGCAATGACCCAGCACCGTGCCCAGGTTTATATAAACATAGACAAGGAAAGAAAAACACCGAAGTAACAGTGGTCACGCACAGCTTAACTCACCCCTTTGCCCCACCCCTATGAAGATGGACCATCATGTATCTTGTTTGCTAAGCTGATCGACCATCACAAGTGAAAAAGGAGGGCGAGAGCGAGGCAGCCGGATTCAAACGCCCTACGCTACGCTACACGGCCGCACGCCGCAGGACTACTACGCCTAGCAGCCTCGCATAAACAAGTCGCATGTGGCCCGGGACCCGATCGCTGCCAGGTGGGACCACCGTTATCCATGGCCCACCGGAAAAAGTAGACTGAGCGGGCCCGGACCAGCCGGAGGAAAGAACCAGAGATACGGATACGGCCCGCGACGCCACCCTGCTCGGTATAATTTTTAATAAATGACCCTCGGCTATCTTATTTTGCCCACTGACCCTTCCTAAAAAAACTTATTTCGTCGCCTGAACCCCCTCCATTCGCGCCTTGCCGTAAGGCGCCACAGTTGCACGTCGCCGCGCCTCCCGCCGAGGCGCTATTAACCAACAACGACGGCCGGCCGCAGCATGGCAGCCGTCAAACGCGCCTAGCCTAAAGGTGTCGTTGCTTCTGACACGCCTGTTAATACGGCGTGTAACCACAATCGAAGAAACCCCTATAAACGTGGCGTGCACTTGTTGACGGCAGTCACGGGTTTTGCTTAGGCGTGTATCCTACCATAGAGGAGAGGCCTAAGCGTCAGGCGTGTTCCGGTGTTATACTGCATGTCCGTTTGTCGCTTTTGACTGTCAGGTAAAATTAAAATATCACCGCTGCGTTACTTTGATCTTTAGGTGCGGCCGGTCTGGGAAAACCCGCTGATGTGAAAGGGCATGGACTGGGGAAGACCAAAAGATTTAGATCGATCTTCACTCTATCAACATGCAAACCTCCATCTTCAACCTTTTCGCCCCCCCCCCCTCCATCTTCATCCTTTCCGCCCTTGCTCTTGCTTGCCCCCCTTCCTTCTACTAGTTTCCATGGGGCCGCACGATATCGCCGTGTCAGAGGTGAGACGCCTCAGAGAGGAGCTCGTGGCCAAGGATGTGGAGTTCCGTGAGCTCCGGGAGGAGAAGAGTGACTTGCTCCTCTATCATGAGCATCAGCTCACGGAGCTTCGTCAGCGACAGGAGTCGACGACTAAGATGCTTCTGGAGGCGTCGACATTGTTGTAGGAAGCGGCAGCTGCGCTGGTGCGCGAGTGCTCTGATTGTGAGGACCTCCAGGGTCACCTGGACCGCTTGCTGGATCATGTTACCACACAGGTGTTGAGGCTTCGCGACTGATGTCTACTACACAACCTTCTTCTTGTAGACGTTGTTGGGCCTCCAAGTGCAGAGGTTTGTAGGATAATAGCAAATTTCCCTCAAGTGGATGACCTAAGATTTATCAATCCGTGGGAGGCATAGGATGAAGATGGTCTCTCTCAAACAACCCTGCAACCAAATAACAAAGAGTCTCTTGTGTCCCCAACACACCCAATACAATGGTAAATTGTATAGGTGCAATAGTTCGGCGAAGAGATGGTGATACAAGTGCAGTATGGATGGTAGATATAGGTTTTTGTAATCTGAAATTATAAAAATAGCAAGGTAACTAATGATAAAAGTGGGCGTAAACGGTATTGCAATGCTAGGAAACAAGGCCTATGGTTCATACTTTCACTAGTGCAAATTCTCTCAACAATAATAACATAATTGGATCATATAACTATCCCTCAACATGCAACAAAGAGTCACTCCAAAGTCACTAAAAGCGGAGAACAAACGAAGAGATTATTGTAGGGTACGAAACCACCTCAAAGTTATCCTTTCTGATCAATCTATTCAAGAGTCTGTAATAAAATAACATGAAGCTATTCTTTCCGTTCGGTCTATCACAGAGTTCGTACTAGAATAACACCTTAAGACACAAATCAACCAAAACCCTAATGTCACGTAGATACTCCAATGTCACCTCAAGTATCCGTGGGTATGATTATACGATATGCATCACACAATCTTAGATTCATCTATTCAAACCAACACAAAGTACTTCAAAGAGTGCCCCAAAGTTTCTACCGAAGAGTCAAGACGAAAACATGTGCCAACCCCTATGCATAAGTTCACAATATTACGGAACCCGCAAGTTGATCACCAAAACATACATCAAGTAGATCACGTGAATATCCCATTGTCACCACAGATAAGCACGGCAAGACATACAACAAGTGTTCTCAAATCCTTAAAGACTCAATCCGACAAGACAACTTCAAGGGAAAAACTCAATTCATCACAAGAGAGTAGAGGGGAAAAACATCATAAGATCCAACTATAATAGCAAAGCTCGTGATACATCAAAATCGTATCACCTCAAGAACACGAGAGAGAGAGATCAAAAACATAGCTGCTGGTACAGACCCTCAGCCCCGAGGGTGAACTACTCCCTCTTCGTCATGGAGATCACCGGGATGATGAAGATGGCCACCGGTGATGGATCCCCCTCCGACAGGATGCAGGAACAGGGTCCCGATTGGTTTTTGGTGGCTACAGAGGCTTGCGGTGGTGGAACTCCCGATCTAGGTTATTTTCTGGAGGTTTCAGCATTTATAGGAATTTTTGGCGTAGGTCTCACGTCAGGGGGGTCTCCGGGCTATCCACGAGGCAGGGGGGCGCGCCCTCCACCCTCGTGGGCAGCCCGGGACTCTTCTGGCCCAACTCTTGCACTCCCGGGGCTTCTTTTGGTCCATAAAAATCCATCAAAAATTGGCACGTCAATTGGACTCCGTTTGGTATTCCTTTTCTGTAAAACTCAAAAACAAGGAAAAAACAGAAACTGGCACTGGACTCTAGGTTAATAAGTTAGTCTCAAAAATCATATAAAATAACATATAAATGCATATAAAACATTCTAGATGGATAATATAATAGCATGAATACTTCATAAATATAGATACATTGGAGACGTATCAGCGACGCGTACCGTCGTGCGAGCGCGACCATGCCGGCCGTCGGGCTAAACCTGTTTGGTCACCCCATCAACTTCTACGAGCTCCAGCTTCCTGATCTGGTCTCCTTCTTTAGTTATCTTAGGAGCTAAACCATCTCCGTGCGGCGGTGGGTGAGGCGCTAGACAAGGAGGGGGTTCGTGGTGCCGTTGCTGTTGGCGGTCGAATTCTATCCGGACTTCATAACCGCAATCCATTCGTGCCATTGGACGACGTCTTCGACGAGCTGACTCTCGCGGACCGGGAGCGGGCTCTGCGGGCAGTGGCTCCCTGCCTTACCACCGTCGTTCGCCTGGAGAAGCTGAGTAACTTCGGTGGTTTGGTATGAATGCTGATTGGCATCACTTGTTGAAGAAGGTTCTGAAGAATTGAAGAAGGTTTGGTTTGACTGTTGATTGGTGTGACTTGTTTAAGTATCGTTTTGTTCATGCCGTTCGGAGGCTCTAAAGAACTGAAGAAGTTGCAGAACAAGTGAAGGCTAGTTAGGTATGCTGATTTGGTATACATTCAGCATATAAGTTAGCAATTTATCAATGTTGGTCTGTAAAAGAGAGGTTGCACGGTTGGGTATTAGCAAATGGGATTCGCACCACTTGTCCTGCATGATTCTGACAAAACAGTTTGGCCCCTTTTCATAGTGGAAGTGACCGATGCTAGCATAATGCTTTTTCAGTTCAAACGACGACTTCCCCTGTCAATGCCAACAACGTACAACTTATATCCTTCCGTAAGTCAAAGTTGTCATTGTAAAAACAAGATGAACACACCTTACGGGGTCTGCCAGCAGAGGATACAGAACCACATGCAAGCACTGAGACTGTACTAACTGTTGGCATTGTAGATTGCATTTAGCAAGTTCAGATAAGCGTGATAGTTGCTTCAAGGTACGGGGTTCAATGACATACAACAACAACATAAAACATAACATACTTCTTTTTGTACAGCAAGAAGGCTTAGTTCAGCATCCACAACCGGTGGTAAGCACGACGGTCCACTGGTTGACTGTAGTTTCTGAATTGCATTAACTAAGTCAATAAACCATCATGCAAAATGATGTCAAGAAAATGATAAAATAGAGTTACATAATTCATCTACATAAACACAGATGTTGCAACATTGTAATAGCTAAGCCATGTATATCATAGGAAATTCAGAGACGCCCTTTCCCTTTCGCTTCCCTTTCTTCCGCTTTCACTTTCGCTTCTTCAACTTTGATTTGACAACATGTTGGGGATTGGGCGGAGAGCGGCGGGGAGTGGAAGAAGAAGAGCGGGGGATTTTGACGCGAAAACAGTGCGGGATGCTACAGAAGCGCGGTCTCAGCCCTCCTTTTGGTGGGCCAGGTCGGCATTGGATGACTTTGACGGTTCAGATAGTCCGAGGTTGACTGGTCGGCCTTGAAGATGACCTAATAGTACATGCTACCAACTCGGCACGTCAGGTTGACCTCAAAGTCAGCCAGCAATTGTATGCTCACCCATGCTACTAATCGAAGAAGATGTGACAATTCCAGTTCTCAAATTTTAAAAGAAGAAACACGAAATGATTGGTCCATGAAAGGAAAGCTAAGTACGGATGTGATGAGATCTCAAGATATAGCCGGCTCTCAACCACCAGCACTGCACCAGCTAATTTGGGTGACAGGGTACGTACGTGCCGCGCATAATATAGATCAGCTACGCGGGCCCCCGAATTAGCCTTGTTATTATTTCACAACAGGAGTACTTTGTGCAGCCATGGTGTTGCAACCAAGAACCAACCAATTATTATGGGATACTTTATCAGTTACTCCCCCGTTTTAAAATAGATGACTCATTTTTGTACTAATTTTAATCTAAAATTAATACAAAGTTGAGTTATCTATTTTGAAACGGAGGGAGTAATTGGAAGCATTTCTTTTAATTTTCAGAAGACGTGCTACTCATGTTTTGCGAGCACTCGACGCAGCTTCGCGCATGTGCTTAGAGCATCTCCAGCCGTTGGCCCCCCAGGGGGCGCCTAAAATCGTCGCCTGGGGTGACCCGGCGCAAAAAATGGGTCTGGGGGCGAGTTGGCCGCCAGCCGCCGCCCCCAGGGCCGGCCCAGGCGTGAAAAAAAAAACTAGACAAACTTGGGCTGAAACACGGCACTTTTCGGCAAACATGGGCTTTTATATTCGCAAATTTGGGCTAAAACACGCCATTACATATAAAAACTAGTCAAAAAAACTTGCTGAAGGCCGAGAAGTCGCCGTCGTCACCGCCATCGTCGGCCTTCTCCTCCTTGACTTGGGCGCCCCTGCTGGATCCCTCCCTGGTGTTGGAAATATGACCTAGAGGCAATAATAAAAGGATTATTATTATATTTCCTTGTTTATGATAATTGTCTTTTATTCATGCTATAATTGTGTTATCCGGAAATCATAATACATGTGTGAATACATAGACCACAATATGTCCCTAGTGAGCCTCTAGTTGACTAGCCCATTGATCAAAAGATAGTCATGGTTTCCTGACTATGGACATTGGATGTCATTGATAACGGGATCACATCATTAGGAGAATGATGTGATGGACAAGACCCAATCCTAAGCAAAGCACAAGATCGTGTAGTTCGTTTGCTAGAGCTTTTCCAATGTCAAGTATCTTTTCCTTAGACCATGAGATCGTGTAACTCCCGGATACCGTAGGAGTGCTTTGGGTGTACCAAACGTCACAACGTAACTGGGTGACTATAAAGATATACTACGGGTATCTCCAAAAGTGTCTGTTGAGTTGACACGGATCGAGACTGGGATTTGTCACTCCGTATGACGAAGAGGTATCTCTGGGCCCACTCAGTAATGCATCATCATAATGCGCTCAATGTGACCAAGTGTCTGGTCACGGGATCATGCATTACGGTACGAGTAAAGTGACTTGCCGGTAACGAGATTGAACGAGGTATTGGGATACCGACGATCGAATCTCGGGTAAGTAACATACCGATTAACAAAGGGAATTGTATACGGGGTTGCTTGAATCCTCGACATCGTGGTTCATCTGATGAGATCATCGAGGAGCATGTAGAAGCCAACATGGGTATCCAGATCCCGATGTTGGTTATTGACTGGAGAGCCGTCTCGGTCATGTCTACGTGTCTCCCGAACCCATAGGGTCTACACACTTAAGGTTCGGTGATGCTAGGGTTGTAGAGATATTAGTAGGCAGCAAACCGAAAGTTGTTCGGAGTCCCGGATGAGATCCCGGGCGTCACGAGGAGTTCCGAAATGGTCCGGAGGTAAAGAATTATATATGGGAAGTCGAGTTTCGGCAATCGGGAAAGTTTCGGGGGTCACCGGTATTGTACCGGGACCATCGGAAGGGTACCGGGGGTCCACCGGGTGGGGCCACCCATCCCGGAGGGCCCCATGGGCTGAAGTGGGAGGGGAACCAACCCCTGGTAGGCTGGTGCGCCCCCCTTGGGCCCCTCCTGCGCCTAGGGTTGGGAACCCTAGGGGAGGGGGCGCCTCCACTTGCCTTGGGGGGCAAGGCGCCCCCCTTGGCCGTCGCCCCCCTTGGAGATTCAATCTCCTAGGGTCGGCGCCCCCCAAGGGTCCCTATATAAAGAGGGGGGAGGGAGGGCAGCCGCACCCTTGCACTTGGCGCCTCCCTTCCCCCTTGCTATACCTCTCCCTCCCGCAGACGCTTGGCGAAGCCCTGTCGGGATCCCTGCTGCATCCACCACCACGCTGTCGTGCTGCTGGATCTTCATCAACCTCTCCTTCCCCCTTGCTGGATCAAGAAGGAGGAGACGTCACGCTGACCGTACGTGTGTTGAACGCGGAGGTGTCGTCCGTTCGGTGCTAGGATCTCCGGTGATTTGGATCACAACGAGTACGACTCCCTCAACCCCGTTCCCTTGAACGCTTCCGCTCGATCTACAAGGGTATGTAGATGCACTCCTCTCTCTCGTTGCTAGATGAACTAATAGATTGATCTTGGTGAAACCGTAGGAAAATTTTTATTTTCTGCAACGTTCCCCAACAATGGTATCAGAGCTAGGTTTATGCGTAGTTCTCTTTGCACGAGTAGAATAGAAATCTATTGTGGGCATAGATGTTTTCAACTTTCTTGCCACTACTAGTCTTATTTTGCTTCAACGGTATTGTGGGATGAAGCGGCCCGGACCGACCTTACACGTACGCTTACATGAGACATGTTCCACCGACTGACATGCACTAGTTGCATAAGGTGGCTAGCGGGTTTCTGTCTCTCCCACTTTAGTTGGAGCGGATTCGATGAAAAGGGTCCTTATGAAGGGTAAATAGAAGTTGACAAATCATGTTGTGGCTTTTTCATAGGTAAGAAAACATTCTTGCTAGAACCCTATTGCAGCCACATAAAAGATGCAACAACAATTAGAGGACGTCTAACTTGTTTTTGCAGCAATTGCTTTGTGATGTGAGATGGCCAAAAGTTGTGATGAATGATGAATGATATATTGTGATGTATGAGATCATGTTCTTGTAATAGGAATCACGACTTGCATGTCGATGAGTATGACAACCGGCAGGAGCCATAGGAGTTGTCTTAATTATTATATGACCTGCGTGTCAATGATTTAATGCCATGTAATTACTTTACTTTATTGCTAAACCGTTAGCTATAGTAGTAGAAGTAATAGTTGGCGAGCAACTTCATGGAGACATGATGATGGAGATCATGGTGTCATGCCGGTGACAAAGATGATCATGGAGCCCCGAAGATGGAGATCAAAGGAGCTATATGATATTGGCCATATCATGTCACTACTATTTGATTGCATGTGATGTTTATCATGTTTTTGCATCTAGTTTACTTAGAACGACGGTAGTAAATAAGATGATCCCTCATAATAATTTCAAGAAAGTGTTCCCCCTAACTGTGCGCCGTTGCGACAGTTCGTTGTTTCGAAGCACCACGTGATGATCGGGTGTGATAGATTCTAATGTTCACATACAACGGGTGTAAGATAGATTTACACATGCAAAACACTTAGGTTAACTTCACGAGCCTAGCATGTACAGACATGGCCTCGGAACACAGAGACCGAAAGGTCGAACATGAGTCGTATGGAAGATACGATCAACATGGAGATGTTCACCGATGATGACTAGTCCGTCTCACGTGATGATCGGACACGGCCTAGTCGACTCGGATCATGTAACACTTAGATGACTAGAGGGATGTCTAATCTGAGTGGGAGTTCATTAAATAATTTGATTAGATGAACTTAATTACCATGAACTTAGTCTCAAATCTTTGAAAAAATGTCTTGTAGATCAAATGGCCAACGCTCATGTCAACATGAACTTCAACGCGTTCCTAGAGAAAACCAAGTTGAAAGATGATGGCAGCAACTATATGGACTGGGTCCGGAACCTGAGGATCATCCTCATAGCTGCCAAGAAAGCATATGTCCTAGAAGGACCGCTAGGTGAAGCACCCATCCCAGAGAACCAAGACGTTATGAACGCTTGGCAGTCACGTGCTGATGATTACTCCCTCGTTCAGTGCGGCATGCTTTACAGCTTAGAACCGGGGCTCCAAAAGCGTTTTGAGCAACACAGAGCATATGAGATGTTCGAGGAGCTGAAATTTCCAAGGACACGCCCAGGTCGAGAGATATGAAGTCTCCGACAAGTTCTATAGTTGTAAGATGGAGGAAAATAGTTCTGTCAGTGAGCACATACTCAAAATGTCTGGGTTGCACAACCGCCTGTCCTAGCTGGACATTAACCTCCCGGACGATACGGTCATTGACAAAATCCTTCAGTCTCTCCCACCGAGCTACAAGAGCTTTGTGATGAACTACAATATGCAGGGGATGGTGAAAACTATTCCTGAAGTATTTTCAATGCTGAAGTCAGCAGAGGTAGAAAACAAAAAGGAACATCAAGTGTTGATGGTCAATAAAACCACCAAGTTCAAGAAAGGAAAGGGTAAGAAGAACTTCAAGAAGGATGGCAAGGATGTTGCCGCGCCCGGTAAGCCAGTTGCCGCGAAGAAGTCAAAGAATGGACCCAAGCTTGAGACTGAGTGCTTTTATTGCAAAGGGAAGGGTCACTGGAAGCGGAACTGCCCCAAATACTTAGCGGACAAGAAGGCCGGGAACACTAAAGGTATATGTGATATACATGTAATTGATGTGTACCTTACCAGTGCTCGTAGTAGCTCCTAGGTATTTGATACCAGTGCCGTTGCTCATATTTGTAACTCAAAGCAGGAGCTGCATAATAAGCGGAGACTGGCGAAGGACGAGGTGACGATGCGCGTCGGGAATGGTTCCAAGGTCGATGTGATCGCCGTCGGCACGCTACCTCTACATTTACCTACGAGATTAGTTTTAAACCTCAATAATTGTTATTTAGTGCCAAGTTTGAGCATGAACATTGTATCTGGATCTCGTTTAATACGAGATGGTTACTCATTTAAATCCGAGAATAATGGTTGTTCTATTTATATGAGAGATATGTTTTATGGTCATGCCCCGCTAGTCAATGGTTTGTTCTTAATGAATCTCGAACGTAATGTTACACATATTCATAGTGTGAATACCAAAATATGTAAGATTGATAACGATAGTTCCACATACTTGTGGCACTGCCGCCTTGGTCACATTAGTGTCAAGCGCATGAAGAAGCTCCATACAGATGGACTTTTAGAGTCTCTCGATTATGAATCATTTGACACATGCGAACCATGCCTCATGGGCAAAAATGACCAAGACTCCGTTCTCTGGAACAATGGAGCGAGCAACCAACTTATTAGAAATCATACATACTGATGTGTGCGGTCCAATGAGCGTTGAGGCTCGCGGAGGATATCATTATGTTCTCACTCTCATTGATGACTTAAGTAGATATGGGTATGTCTACTTGATGAAACACAGGTCTGAGACCTTTGAAAAGTTCAAAGAATTTCAGAATGAGGTAGAGAATCAACATGACCGAAAGATAAAGTTCTTGCGATCAGATCGTGGAGGAGAATAATTAAGTCACGAATTTGGTACGCACTTAAGAAAATGTGGAATCATTTCACAACTCACGCCGCCTGGAACACCTCAGCGTAACAGTGTGTCCTAACATCGTAATCGCACTCTATTGGATATGGTGCGATCTATGATGTCTATTACCGATTTACCGCTATCATTTTGGGGATACGCACTAGAGACAGCTACATTCACTTTAAATAGGGCTCCGTCTAAATCCGTTAAGACGACACCGTATGAATTATGGTTTGGGAAGAAACCTAAGCTGTCATTTCTAAAAGTTTGGGGATGCGATGCTTATGTCAAGAAACTTCAACCTGAAAAGCTCGAACCCAAGTCGGAAAAATGCGTCTTCATAGGATACCCTAAGGAAACCATTGGGGTATACCTTCTACCTTAGATCTGAAGGCAAGATCTTTGTTGCCAAGAACGGATCCTTTCTGGAAAAAGAGTTTCTCTCGAAAGGAGTAAGTGGGAGGAAAGTAGAACTCGATGAAGTACTACCTCTTGAACCGGAAAGTAGTGCAGCTCAGGAAAATGTTCCTGTGGTGCCTACACCGACTGGAGAGGAAATTAATGATGATGATCAAGGTACTTCGGATCAAGTTGCTACTGAACTTCGTAGGTCTACAAGGACACATTCCACGCTAGAGTGGTATGGCAACCCTGTCCTGGAAATCATGTTGTTAGACAACGGTGAATGTTCGAACTATGAAGAAGTGATGGCGGGCCCAGATTCCAACAAATGGCTTGAAGCCATCCAATCCGAGATAGAATCCATGTATGAAAACAAAGTATGGACTTTGATAGACTTGCCCGATGATCGGTGAGGGAGTCCTGGACTAGGGGGTGTCCGGATAGCCGAACTATCATCATCGGCCGGACTCCAAGACTATGAAGATACAAGATTGAAGACTTCGCCCCGTGTTCGGATGGGACTTTCCTTGGCGTGGAGGGCAAGCTTGGCGATACGGATATGTAGATCTCCTACCATTGTAACCGACTCTGTGTAACCCTAGCCCTCTCTGGTGTCTATATAAACCGGATGGCTTTAGTCCGTAGGATGAACAACAATCATACCATAGGCTAGCTTCTAGGGTTTAGCCTCCTTGATCTCGTGGTAGATCTACTCTTGTAACACACATCATCAATATTAATCAAGCAGGACGTAGGGTTTTACCTCCATCAAGAGGGCCCGAACCTGGGTAAAACATCGTGTCCCTTGTCTCCTGTTACCATCCGCCTAGACGCACAGTTCGGGACCCCCTACACGAGATCCGTCGGTTTTGACACCGACATTGGTGCTTTCATTGAGAGTTCCTCTGTGTCGTCACCGATAGGCTCGATGGCTTCTTCGATCATCAACAACGACGCAGTCCAGGGTGAGACCTTCCTCCCCGGACAGATCTTCGTATTCGGTGGCTTTGCATTGCGGGCCAATTCGCTTGGCCATCTGGAGCAGATCGAAAGCTACGCCCCTGGCCGTCAGGTCAGATTTGGAAGTTTGAACTTCACGACTGACATCCGCGGGGACTTGATCTTCGATGGATTCGAGCCACAGCCAAGCGCGCCGCACTGTCACGACGGGCATGATTTAGCTCTACAGCCAGACAGTACCATGGAGGCCGCACTCGAGCCCGCTCTGATCTTCAATTCGGAGCCGGCTGCGCAGATCGAGGACGGATGGCTAGACACCGCCTCGGGGGCTGCAACCTCTACGGCGATAGAGCCGAACACTGACCTTGTCCCTCATGAAGCTCGTGACTCCGAGGTGCCGGACTCCTTGCCGGATTCCGAGCCTCCCGCGCCCCCTCCAATCGAATCCGATTGGGCGCCGGTCATGGAGTTCACCACCGCGGACATCTTTCAACACTCACCTTTCGGCTACATCTTGAGTTCGCTAAAGTATCTCTCGTTATCAGGAGAGCCCTGGCCGGACTGCGGTCAGGACGGTTGGAATGCGGACGACAAAGAAATTCAAAACCCACCCACCACCCAGTTAGTAGTCACTGTCGACGATCTCACCGACATGCTAGACTACGACTTCGAAGACATCGACGGTATGGACGACAATGCCGGAGACGACCAAGAACCAGCGCCTATCGGGCACTGGAAAGCCACCTCATCATATGACATATACATGGTGAATATCCCAAAGGATGGGAATGGTGAAGGAACAGCGGAGGATGACCCCTCCAAGAAACAACCCAAGCACCGGCGTCAGCGGCGCCGCTCTAAATCCCGCCACAGCAAGAATGAAGATTCCGGCACCGGAGATAATAACACCCCAGACAGTGCCGAAGACAACCCACTCCAGCAAGATTCAGCACAGGAGGACGGAGACGCCAGCCCTCATGAGAGAGCGGCAGAAGAAGAGGTAGAGGATTATATGCCTCCCTCCGGAGACGAGGCAAGCCTCGATGATGACGAATTTGTCGTGCCTGAGGATACCGTCGAACAAGAGCGTTTTAAACGCAGGCTTATGGCCACGGCAAACAGCCTCAAGAAAAAGCAGCAACAGCTTAGAGCTGATCAAGATCTGCTAGCCGACAGATGGACTGAAGTCCTCGTGGCCGAAGAGCATGAGCTCGAACGCCCCTCCAAAAGCTACCCTAAACGCAAGCTGCTCCCCCGATTAGAGGAGGAGGCATATGAACCCGCATCACCAGCAGACAATACGGCTGACCGACCACCCCGTGCCCGCGACAGAGAGGCCTCTAGGCCCTTCACTAGAACCGTACCCCAGCATCGCTCGAAAAGCACAAGGCCACAGGGGAACGCTCCGGACTTGCGAGATATATTGGAGGATAAGGCAAGACAAGCAAGATCGATCTATGGATCGCGTGGGCGCCCCATGATACGTGACAACAACCGTCGTGCCGGACACAGTAAGTCCGGCCGGGCCGAACAAAATAGACAAAGCTCTTTTGAGCTCCGTCGTGATATCGCCCAGTACAGAGGCGCCGCACACCCACTATGCTTCACAGATGAAGTAATGGATCATCAAATCCCCGAAGGGTTTAAACACGTGAATATTGAATCTTACGATGGCACAACAGACCCCGCGGTTTGCATCGAAGACTATCTCCTTCACATCCACATGGCCCGCGGTGATGATCTTCATGCCATCAAATATCTCCCACTCAAGCTTAAAGGACCAGCCCGGCATTGGCTTAACAGCTTCCCAGCAGAGTCAATTGGGAGTTGGGAAGACCTGGAAGCCACATTCCTCGATAACTTCCAAGGCACGTATGTGCGACCACCAGACGCTGACGACCTAAGCCATATAATTCAGCAGCCAGACGAATCGGCCAGACAATTCTGGACACGGTTCTTAACCAAGAAAAACCAAATCGTCGACTGTCCGGATGCGGAGGCCCTCGCGGCCTTCAAACATAACATCTGCGACGAGTGGCTTGCCCGGCACCTGGGACAGGAAAAGCCGAAATCCATGGCCGCCCTCACATCACTCATGACCCGCTTCTGCGCGAGTGAGGACAGCTGGCTAGCACGCAGCAACAACCTCAGCAAAAATGCTGGCAGTCCGGATATCAAGGACCGTAATGGCAGGTCGCGTCGCAACAAAAACAAACGCCGCATTAACGGCGATAATAGTGAAGATACGACAGTCAATGCCGGATTTAGAGGCTCTAAACCCGGTCAGCGGAAAAAGCCATTCAAAAGAACTACTCCGGGTCCATCCAATTTGGACCGAATACTCGACCGCTCGTGCCAGATACACGGCACCCCCGAAAAGCCAGCCAACCACACCAACAGGGACTGTTGGGTATTCAAGCAGACAAGCAAGTTAATTGCCGAAAACAACGACAAGGGGCTGTATAGCGATGACGAGGAAGAGACCCGACCGCCGAACAATAGAGGACAGAAGGGTTTCCCCCCACAGGTGCGGACGGTGAACATGATATACGCAACGCACATACCCAAAAGGGAGCGGAAGCGTGCACTCAGGGATGTATACGCGATGGAGCCAGTTGCCCCGAAGTTCAATCCATGGTCCTCCTGCCCGATCACTTTTGACCGAAGGGACCACGCCACCAGCATCCGCCACGGCGGATTCGCCGCATTAGTTTTAGACCCAATCATCGATGGATTTCACCTCACCAGAGTCCTGATGGACGGCGGCAGCAGCCTGAATCTGCTTTATTAGGAGACAATGCGCAAAATGGGCATAGATCCCTCAAGGATTAAACCTACCAAGACGACCTTTAAAGGCGTCATACCAGGTGTAGAAGCCAATTGTACAGGCTCAGTTACACTGGAAGTGGTCTTCGGATCCCCGATAACTTCCGAAGCGAGGAGTTAATCTTCGACATAGTTCCGTTTCGCAGCGGCTATCATGCTCTGCTCGGACGTACCGCGTTCGCAAAGTTCAACGCGGTGCCGCACTACGCATACCTCAAGATCAAAATGCCAGGCCCTCGAGGAGTCATCACGGTCAACGGAAGCACTGAATGCTCTCTCCGAACGGAGGAACATACAACGGCTCTTGCGGCAGAAGTACAGTGCAGCCTCTTGAGGCAATTCTCGAGTCCGGCCGTTAAGCGACCGGACACGGCTAAACGCGCCCGGAGTAACCTACAACAAGACCACCTGGCACGTTCCGAGCACGCGTAGCAGTGCGGCCCCAACCCCAGCCCCTGCAAAACGTCAAGACAGGTCCTTCGCGTACACCATTACGCTCTGAAGATACCATGGGCATGGGGAGAGGGGCACGACCACGATAGGCCCAGAATGCGGCTCAACCACACCAGGGGCTCTCAAGTGTGTCGTTCTTTTTTTTCTTTTTCTTTTTCTTTTTTATTTTTACCCACAGGACTCCGTTCGTCAGAGGCCCTGTCCAGCAGCAGACCTGCCGAACTTATGATGCAACAGCCAGGGAAGGAGAAAGGCTACAACGAATATCCAGGTGGTCTCCATTACGAGCATTAAATTTGTTTTATGCACCATTCCACAGCCTACCCCTGGAGGGGGACATGTTTAATAGTCCAATCCCTTGCTTATCGCACCATTTGTATCGTTCTGCATTCACAGCAGTTTTTCTTGAATAAGTAATGCATCACCTTTTTGCTTTCAATTGCATTTCTTTCTTATACATATGTTCATTTATGACATGTTGCATCCGTACATTTTGGTACGGCTAAATACACCAGGGGCTTATGTTTCCCGCATCATGGTGTGATAAGTCCGAACGCTTTCACAGGTGCGGCACCCTGAACTTATAGTATTATATGCATCGGCTCCGAATCATGTCTTGGGTCAATAGTTGGGTTTGCCCGGCTCCCATGTTTTGGTACCTTACGTTCCGTTGTATCGGCTAAGGTAGCACTGGAAGAACCACTGCGATTGCGCCCCAGTTGAGCTGGGCGAGCGCCTCAGTGGAGAAAGCTAAAACTGACCGTCATGATGAGGCGGGAGCCGGTCGCCGTTCGAGAGGTTTTTTGCGAGTCCCTAAAGACTTATGCCGCTTAGAGCGAGGAGCCGGCTTTGTCCGGCCCAGGCGTGGATAGCGCCCCAAATTCAGCCTTCCGAAGACTAGGGGCTTCGCCGAAATTTAAAATTATAGAATTCTATGGCTAAGTGAGAGTGTTCAAGCACTATAAGTCCGGTTGCCTTGTTCGTTGTGTTGAGCACCTCCCTAGATGGACCCAAAAATGGGAACAAGAGTGCTCAAGTTTATCCCGAACACCCCAGCACTCGTGGCATGGGGGGTTGAAGCCGATGACTTGCCATCTCTCAGATTTGATAAACAGCCGCACAGAAGGTAATATTTTAAATTAACAAGCGTTGCTTAGCGCATATGAACTAAGTTTTCGGCGCACAGGATAACAAAATGCGAGTCTACTCAAATATTACATCTTTGGAGCACTCACCCGCAATAATGCGGGCACCCTTCAGGACACTCTTATAATACATCTCGGGCGTGCGATGCTCCCTGCCCTGCGGTGGCGCGTCCGTCACAAGCTTCTGAGCATCCATCTTGCCCCAGTGCACCTTTGCACGGGCAAGAGCCCGACGGGCACCTTCAATACAGGCGGAGTGCTTGATGACTTCAACCCATGGACACGCATCCACCAGCCGCCGCACCAGGCCGAAGTAGCTCCCAGGCATGGCCTCCTTCGGCCACAGCCGAACTATGAGGCCCTTCATGGCCTGTTCGGCCACCTTGTGGAGCTCGACCAGCTACTTCAGCTGGTCGCTAAGGGGCACTGGATGTCCGGCCTCAGCATACTGAGACCAGAAGACCTTCTCCATCGAGCTCCCCTCCTCGGCCCAGTAGAACGCGGCAGCATCGGACACGCTGCAAGGAAGATCTGCGAACGCTCCTGGAGAGCTCCGAATTCAGGTAAGTAACAGGTAATTAACACTCACATGCTTACTTTGCATGAAAAATGCCTTACCCGCTGCTATTTTCTTCAACGCCTCGATTTCTTGGAGGGCCTTGTAGGCTTCGGCCTTAGCGGCTTAGGCACTCTCAAGAGCCGATGCAAGCTCAGACTCTCGAGTCTTCGAGTCACGCTCCAGGCTCTCATGTTTTTCCACGAGATCCTGGAGCTCTTGCTGTACCTCCGCCACCCACGCCTCCTGCTTCTCTCGCTTGGTGCGCTCTGCGGCCGCATTACGTTCGGCCGCGGCCACCGCCTCCTTCAGGGTCACCACCTCGTTAGTGGCCCCTGCAATACCCACGTTATCCTTGTCATTCTTCTTGCAACCAAAATCCTTTTATGTAAGGTACAACTTTAATAAGGTGTTACTCACCTTCCTTGTCCTCGAGCTGCTTCTTGGCACGGCCGAGCTCGTTCTCGGACCGCTCGAGGCTTTGCTTCAAAGTATTGACCTCCGCAGTCAATGCGGCAGAGGTCAGCAGCGCAGCCTGCAATCCCATATTGACATATTTTTTATGACTCCTGCGTATATCTTTTTAGATCCTCAGTCCGGCTTTTCTTTCCGAACACCGAACCGAGCATCAGGGGCTACTGTCTATGCGGTACTATTTTACATATATCAAAATTCTTACCTCAAAGCCTGTTAGAAGGCTGCTGCAGGCTTCGGTCAGCCCGCTCTTGGCGACCTGAACCTTTTGAATCACCGCACTCATAATAGTGCGGTGTTCCTCTTTGATGGAGGCGCCATTGAGCGCCTCCAGCAAGCTATCCGGCGCCTCCGGTTGGACGGAGGCTGCCATCGTCACGGTCTTGCCCTTCTTACGAAGGGGCCGCCCGCCGGACTCCGGAGCCACTATGGGCTCCGGGGCCGAGTCCGGTGCAAAGTCCGGGAGGTTGTTCTGCGACACCTCCGGGGCCTCCTCCTCCTGGTGGGTCCCTTCCCGGGATCCCACCTTGGCATCGTCCGCATCATGGGGGGTGGAGGCGGTCGGAAGAGAATCCATATCCGACGCACATAAGGACCCGCTCGACGAAGCGGGAAGATCATCCTTGGGCGGACTGCAGGGTTGTATGCGGCATTAGAAAGACATTACGTGGTGAAAAGAAAAACCATGAAGTTATTCGGGAGTCCGGATACTTACGATCTCGCCAGGGGCTTGGCCCTTGGAGGCCAGTCCTCGTCGTCGTCGCTGGCGCTGGCAGAGCAGTCCGGGGAAAGAGTTTTTCCCTTCTTGGACCCTTCGACCTCCCTCGTTGGGGAGGCCTTCCTTTTCTTCCCTCCCCCCGCTGGGGGAGAGGCGTTCTTTTTCTTCTCCTCGCCTTTGTGGGAGGAGTCTGCCTTGGAGTCATCATCCGATAACACCTGAAAACGGGAACTCTTCCGAGTGCCCGTGGCCTTCTTCTTGGCCTTCTTCTCCGGCACCACGTGGGGTGCCGGAGCCAGCAGCCCCGTTAAGCGGGCGTCCGCTGGGTCCTCTGGTAATGGGGCCAGACAGATAGTCTGTTCGGCCTTCTCCAGCCAGCCCTGTCAAAGGAAAGGGAGTTTAGATCCCACATAGAGTTAAACTATGGAAAACAAATGCCCCGTAAAGGGCAAAATCGCTTACCTCGTCAGCTGGACGCTGCGAGCTGAATCCGCGATCTTCGATAGCGGATGCGGGGGCCTTGGCACCCTTAAACAACACCTTCCAGACATCTTCGTATGTAGTATCGAAGAGCCCGCTCAAAGTCTGGTGCTGCGCCAGATCGAACTCCCACATATTGAAGCCCCATCATTGGCACGGGAGAATCCGGCAGATGAGCATGACCTGGACTACGTTGACAAGCTTGAGCTTCTTGTCCACTAGCTTTTGGATGCAGGCTTGGAGTCCGGTCAGCTCCTTCGAATCACCCCATGTCCGGCCGCTCTCTTTCCAGGAGGTGAGCCATGTGGGGATGCCAGATCTGAATTCGGGGGCCGCTGCCCATTCAGGGTCACGCGGCTCGGTGATGTAGAACCACCCCGATTGCCACCCCTTAATGGTTTCCACGAAAGTGCCTTCAAGCCAAGTAACATGGGACATCCTCCCTACCATGGCGCCTCCGCACTCCGCTTGACCGCCCTTCACAACCTTCGGCTTGATACTGAAGGTCTTGAGCCACAAGCCGAAGTGGGGTTGGATGCAGAGGAAGGCTTCGCACATGACGATGAACGCCGAGATGTTGAGGATGAAATTCGGGGCCAGATCATGGAAATCCAGGCCGTAGTAGAACATGAGCCCCCGGACGAAGGGATGGAGTGGGAAGCCCAGTCCGCGGAGGAAATGGGGAAGAAATACTACCCTCTCATGGGGCCTGGGGGTGGGGATGAGCTCTTCTTTGTTGGGGAGCCGGTGGGCGATGTTGCTGGACAGATATCTGGCGCTGCGCAGCTTCTGGATGTGCCCCTCCGTGACGGAGGAGGCCATCCACTTGCCTCCCGCTCCGGACATAGTTGGAGGAGGTTGAGGTGAGATGTGCAGACTTGGGCGCTGGAGCTCGAGTTCGCGGAGATGGATAAGCCAAGGAGGAAGAAGGCGCAGGTAAGAGGGTTGGATCTTTATCCCCTTATATGGGCGGACAAAAACATGTGTCCCCACCGGCCTGATAAAACTCGCTTATCTCCCAAGCGCCGCAATCAATGGCGCGGTTGGGTTACCCACGTCCGTATTGATGGGAATCCCGGAGTAAGGGGAACACGATCTCTTCTTCGACAAGACGTGCCAAGGAAACCGCTTCGCTAAACACGCTGAGGTGGTAAAATAAAAGCAATTCTAGTAAAGGCTTGGTAGTGGTGTGACTTCACACCACCAAATACCCCAGCAGATTGAACTTGTGTAATATTATTCTCTCTATGGTGGTGCGTGGAATTTATTTTGCAGAGCCGAACACTATCCTGGTGTTCACAATCTTCTATAAATTATTCAAAGGAGGAACCCGCCTTGCAATGCCGAAGACAATATGCGCGCCGGACTCATCATCATTGAAGCCTGGTTCAGGGGCTACTGAGGGAGTCCTGGACTAGGGGGTGTCCGGATAGCCGAACTATCATCATCGGCCGGACTCCAAGACTATGAAGATACAAGATTGAAGACTTCGTCCCGTGTCCGGATAGGACTTTCCTTGGTGTGGAGGGCAAGCTTGGCAATACGGATATGTAGATCTCCTACCATTGTAACCGACTCTATGTAACCCTAGCCCTCTCCGGTGTCTATATAAACCGGATGGCTTTAGTCCGTAGGACGAACAACAATCATACCGTAGGCTAGCTTCTAGGGTTTAGCCTCCTTGATCTCGTGGTAGATCTACTCTTGTAACACACATCATCAATATTAATCAAGCAGGACGTAGGGTCTTACCTCCATCAAGAGGGCCCGAACCTGGGTAAAACATCGTGTCCCTTGTCTCCTGTTACCATCCGCCTAGACGCACAGTTCGGGACCCCCTACCCGAGATCCGCCGGTTTTGACACCGACAATCGGCGAGCAATAGAAAACAAATGGATCTTTAAGAAGAAGACGGACGCGGATGGTAATGTTACCATCTATAAAGCTCGACTTTTCACTAAGGGTTATCGGCAAGTTCACTAGTAGAAAAAGGACCTAATATGAGACACATTAGTGCCGGTTTGGTTTTGAGCCGGCACTAATGTGTCCATTGGTGCCGGTTCCAACGGCTAGCCGGCCGTTCTCATTAGTACCGGTTCGTGGCGAACCTATAGTACCGTTTCGTGCCACGAACTGGTACTAAAGAGGGTGGTGGCAGGGTGTTGTCAGTCTGGGGACCGTCCAGCACCTTTAGTACCGGTTCGTGGCCCCCTTCGTCCCCCCGAGCCACTCTATTCTTCCCCTTTCCCCTCACTTCCTCTGTTCTTCCCCCTCTCTCCTCGAGCTCCTCACAAATTTTGCCCAAATTTTGTCAAGATTTGAAGGCCCCCATCCATTCAAATGATCACAAAGGTTAGCAACTTTGTCCTTTCAACTCTCATTGCTAGATTAGCTCTTGCAATGCTTTGTATAGTGATTAATTTGGGAGGAATAATTATATTTGCTAGTATTTGATTTATATGCAATTTGAGGTCAACAATAACACTTAGTTTGCATATGTAGGTGTGGTTTACTTAGTGCCTTCTAAATCTCCGTCTTAACCACCGTCGATCGCCCGCACCGTCCCATCGCTGGCACCACCTTCTGGTGAGGCTCTTGTTTCATGAATTTTTTACATTACCAAATTGATGTTTATGTGATTTGGATATATAGTTACTCGTATAATTATCTTACCCGTACGTTGTTTGTTATACATAGTGCCATGGTTTTGATATCCGTCCCCGTCGGCCCTCGTCCTTGTTATGATTCGGATGTGGTATATTCTCTTTTAAAACTAGTTGTTGCATTTCGTGTTTATGACAAATTATGCCCATCAAGTTTACATAGATATTTTTATCTAGGAGGTATGTGAACCGGAAATTCCAACCAACCCTATTGTCGAGAGGTTAAATTTAGTTGAAAGAGAAAACGAGTATTTGAAAGAAAAATTGAAACGAATTGAGGGGGAGAAGATGGAATTGGAGTTGCATGTTGCCGATGTCTTCGATGATCACAAGATCAAGATGGAGAAAATGAGGTTGAAGATTAGAAAGACTAGAAAATATGCCATTGATAGTGTGGCTTGGTATCATTATGCTGTTGGATCAATTGTTACCTTAGTTGCGATCTTCATCGCATTTGTTGTTGCATTTAAATTCTTTAGCTAGAGAGTTATTTGTATGTTGCATTTAATTAAGTGTTGTATATGAACTTTATGTATGAACTTGTATTAATTTGGTCTATTTGGTGTTGTGTAATGAAGATGAGCCGACAATGGATGTATGATGACCGATGCTCTCCCGAGTTCATTAATGGCGTGCATACTTTTCTACGGGCCGCTGAGGCAAACAAGCGGGCGGATGGTTTTATGCCTTGTCCATGTGCTGGCTGTAAGAATGGTCACAGTTACTCTACAGAAAAACCATTCACGTCCACCTATTTAAGTCCGGTTTCATGCCCCACTATAATGTTTGGACCAAGCACGGAGAAATAGGGGTTATGATGGAAGACAATGAAGAAGAAGAGGACGACGATGGCTATCCTGGCCATGGGTTCCCTGAATACGATGATACAACAATGGGGGAAGAAGCTGAGCCGGCAATGCGGGAAGAAGCTGAAGAAGAGGCATCAGATGAGCCCGCTGATGATCTAGGTCGGGCCATTTCCGATGCAAAGAGAAACTGCGCAAGTGATCTGGAGAGGACGAAGTTGCAGCGCATGTTAGAGGATCACAAGAAATTGTTGTACCCGAATTGCGAAGCTAACAAAAAAAAGTTGGGCACCACACTTGAATTGCTACAATGGAAGGCAGAGAATGGTGTATCTGACAAGGGATTTGGAAAGTTGCTGGTAATGATAAAGAATATGCTTCCAAAGGACAACGAATTGCCCGAGAGTACGTATGAAGCAAAGAAGGCTGTCTGCCCTCTAGGGTTAGAGGTGCAAAAGATACATGCATGCTCTAATGACTGCATCCTCTACCGCGGTGAGTACGAGGATTTGAACGCTTGCCCGGTATGCGGTGCATTGCGTTATAAGATCAGTCGCAATGACCCTGGTGATGTCGAGGGCGAGCGCCCCAGGAAGAAGATTCCTGCCAAGGTGATGTGGTATGCTCCTATAATACCATGATTGAAACGTTTGTTCCAAAACAAAGAGCATGCGAAGGCGATGCGGTGGCACGCAGAAGACCGTAAGAAAGAGGAAAGTTGAGAGTACCCGCTGATGGTTCGCAGTGGAGAAAAATCGAGAGAAAGTACTGGGAGGAGTTTGTAGGTGACCCAAGGAACGTATGGTTTGGTCTAAGCGCAGATGGCATTAATCCTTTTAGGGAGCAGAGCAGCAACCATAGCACGTGGCTTGTGACTCTATGTTTGTATAACCTTCCTCCTTGGTTGTGCATGAAGCGGAAGTTCATTATGATGCCAGTGCTCATCCAAGGCCCTAAGCAACCCGACAACGACATTGATGTGTACCTAAGGCCATTAGTTGAAGAACTATTATAGTTGTGGAATGGAACAGGTGTACGTGCATGGGATGAGCACGGACAGGAAGAATTTGACCTAAAGGCGTTGCTGTTCGTGACCATCAATGATTGGCCTGCTCTCAGTAACCTTTCAGGACAGACAAACAAGGGATGCCGTGGATGCACGCACTGTTTGGATGATACCGACAGTATATATTTGGATAGTTGTAGGAAGAATGTGTACCTGGGACATTGTCGATTTCTTCCGACAAGGCATCCCGTAAGAAAGAAAGGCAAGCATTTCAAAGGTGAGGCGGATGACCGGACGAAGCCTCGCCACCGTACTGGTGCTGATGTACATGTTATGGTCAAGGATTTGGAGGTAATCTTTGGAAAGGGTCCTGGCGGAAAACCTGTTCCGAAGGACGCTGACGGATGCGCACCCATGTGGAAGAAGAAATCTAAATTTTGGGACCTGCCATATTGGAAAGATCTAGAGGTCTGCTCCACAATCGACGTGATGCACGTGATGAAGAATCTTTGCGTGACCCTGCTTGGCTTTTTGGGCGTGTATGGGAAGACAAAAGATACACCAGAGGCATGGGAGGACCAGCAACGTATGCACGGAAAATACGGCATACATCAGGGTCAGGCTAGCTACGCTCTTACCAAAGAAGAGAAGGAAATCTTCTTCGAATGCCTGCTCAGCATGAAGGTACCGTCTGGCTTCTCGTTGAATATAAAGGGAATAATAAATATGGCAGAGAAAAAGTTCCAGAACCTAAAGTCTCATGACTGCCACGTGATTATGACGCAACTCCTTCCGGTTGCATTGAGGGGGCTTCTATCGGAAAACATTCGATTAGCCATTGTGAAGCTATGTGCATTCCTCAATGCAATCTCTCAGAAGGTAATCGATCCAGAAATCATACCAAGGTTATAGAATGATTTGGTGCAATGTCTTGTCAGTTTCGAGTTGGTGTTCCCACCATCCTTCTTCAACATCATGACGCACGTCCTAGTTCACCTTTGCGAAGAGATTAACATTTTGGGTCCTGTATTTCTACACAATATGTTCCCCTTTGAAAGGTGCATGGGAGTCTTGAAGAAATATGTTCATAACCATGATAGGCCAGAAGGAAGCATCTCGAAGGGCCATGAAAATGAGGAGGTCATTGAGTTTTGTATCGACTTCATTCCTGACCTTAAGCCGATTGGTGTTCCTGAATCGCGGCATAAGGGCAGACTGGAAGGAAAAGGCACGCTAGGAGGGCATCAAATAATATGTATGGACGGGCATTCTCTTACTGAAGCACACTACACAGTTCTACAGAATTCCGCCTTGGTGGCTCCGTATATGGAGGAACACAAGAATTTTCTACAGTCCAAACACCCGGAGAAGTCTGACGACTGGATTACACGCGAACAAACGAGGACTTTCGCCGGTTGGTTGTAGAAACATGCCCTGAATGATGGCGATATTCAAAATGACATGTACTCGGTGTCCCAGTTACCATCTTCGAATATAATGACTTTCAAAGGGTACCAGATAAATGGGAATACATTTTACACGATCGCCCAATATAAGAAGAGCACCAACCAAAACAGTGGTGTCCGCTTTGATGCAACAACCAACACGGGAAAGGAAACATATTATGGTTACATAGAGGACATATGGGAACTTAATTATGGATCAGGTGATTTAAAGGCCCCTTTGTTTCGGTGCAAATGGGTCAATATGACACGAGGCGGGGTAAAGGAAGACCCACAGTACGGAATGACAACAGTGGATCTCAACAATCTTGCGTATGCAGACGAACCATTCGTCCTAGCCAATGATGTGGCGCAGGTTTTTTATGTGAAAGACATGTCTACCAAGCCGAGAAAAAGAAAAGATAAGGAAGCGAATGGATCATACGACGAGCCAAAGCGCCACCTAGTTCTTTCAGGAAAAATAAACATCGTGGGAGTGGATGACAAGACAGACATGTCAAAAGATTATGAAAAGTTTGATGAAATTGCTCCATTCACAGTGAATATTGACCCGAGCATCCAGTTAAATGATGAAGATTTTCCATGGCTACGGCGCAAAGGGACAGACGCGAAGAAAAAGTTTCACACCCAAAGATCTGGGATGTGATCGGCTTCACTATCATCACTTTCTTCTGTGTTTCACACCCAGGAGGGAATGTCTGTAATAGTTAGGGTAGTTATGTGTTTTGGCATTTGAAACGCGAAGAAATTTTATGTGCAAACAAATTCTTTTCATGCATTTACTGATTTTTTCCAGCTAAATGACCCTAAAATTGAAAACCATTTCAAATGAACTCAGAAAAGGTTGAAAGTTGGCATGGTATCATAATTTCATACAAATAGCATGTGCAAGAAAGTAGAGAGGGTTACGGCAAAAACAGGATGCATTTCGTGTACAAAATGGACAATATCTTTCGAAGTATCAGGGTTTCTGACGAAAATTGAACTGTTACAAAGGCATTTCATTTTTTAAATAACCTAAGCATTACCAAATTGAATATAATGACAAAACACACTAATATTAAACATAAGAAAAAAGAATCACTGAAAAAACTTTTTTCAAAGTTAAGTTATTCACAAACTAGTGATTCACACAAATTTTAAATAATTCAAAATTTAAACTATTCAAATTTGAAAACTACCGGCACTAACAGAAAAATTGTAATTTTTTGTACCTAAAGCAAAAATATTCACAAAGAAACTCTAAATACAGCAAAAAACAACTCAAAAATAAATAAAACAAAAATAAATAAAGCGAAAAAAAATTAGAAAATAAAAAAGCCCACCTACTGGGCCAAAGCGGCCTGCATACGACTAGGAACACAAACTTTTGTTGGGCTAGGATGCAGGCCCGCAAAGGCCCAGTAGGCCCACTGGGCGAAGAGGATAGGTAGGCCTAGTAGGCCTGACTAGGAGAGGAGCTCGAGAGAGCTACCGCACTGGAGCTTATAAACCAGTGCGGTAGCCTCTCGGCTAGCAAGGTGGGACTAAACTTGCGCACCACCTGGAGCCAGTGCACCCCCTTTAGTACCGGGTGGTGGCTCCAACCGGTACTAAAGGGGGGGGGGCTTTAGTACCGGTTGGAGCCACTACCCGGTACTAAAGGGGATGCGCTTCCCGCCGCTTGGCCTGGCCAAAACAGACCTTTAGTACCGGTTGGTGGCTCCAACCAGTACTAAAGGTCCATCCTATATATACAACACTTGAAAAAAAATCAGTTTCCCTCTGTTCTTCCCTCTGTTTCCTCCCTCCGTCACGCCGCCCTGCCCCGATCGTCGCCGCCCCCGCCCCTCGTCGCCGACCCCGGCCGTCCCCGTCCCACGTCGCCGCCCCCGTCGACGTCGCCGCCCCGGCCGTCCCCGTCCCTGTCGTCCCCGTCGTCCCCGTCGCCGCGCCCGCCCCGCCCCGTCGTCGCCGCCCCGTCCCGTCGTCGCCGCCCCGTCCCGTCGCCCCGTTGTCGCCGCCCCGTCTCGTCGCCCCGTCGTCGCCGCCCCGTCCCGTCGCCCCGTCGTCGCCTCGCCGGTGAGCTCGCCCCGGCCGCCATGTCCACACACACACACAGTAACACACACACACACACACACACACTACACACACACACTACACACATTAGTTTGTTTGTTATAAATTTTTCTGTTTTTTAGTTATAGAAATGTTAGAAATTATTCTGTTTTTTAGTTATATAAATATTAGAAATGTTAGTTTTATAGAAATGTTATAAATGTTTTCTGTTTTTTAGTTATAGAAATATTTATAGAAATGTTAGCAATTTTTCTGTTTTTTAGTTATATAAATATTAGAATTGTTATGGAAATGTTAGTTATATAATCAGGAAATTTTAGAATTAGTTTTAGTTAGATGAATTAGATTAATGTCAAATTGTTAGAATTTGCATATATATATATATATATATATATATATATATATATATATATATATAGAATTTTAGTTATCACAATCCAATCATTTAAAAATGTTAATTTTTGCGGGCATATAGTATTTGTTCTCGACGATATGCCCGGCCCGCATCCTCGCCGTCGACCCGTTCGCGACGACGTCATGCTTCAGGGGACCCATGTCCGGGACTGGGCTCCGCCGGGCTGGCACTGGGAGGTGCTACCTGGAGGGGGGCGCCGCTTGGTGAGGAACCAGACCTCGGGTCCCGTCGTCGACCCTGATCTTCTTTGGTGGCGTTCGCATGGGCCACATTCGGTGCAGAGGCAGCCGGCCCCTCCGGAGGTGGTGCGTCGCCGTGTCAGGGAGGAAGATGAGCACGTCCATTGCTACATGGCTGCTATGGACGACGTCAGGTTCTCCACTACTTGGCGGGTTCTTTGGGCAGATGACCGGAGATATGATCCTGTGATGGTTCCTTCTCTTTGGGTGTGCACCGCCCGCGCCCCAGGAACCGCGAGTGGCACCCTAGATTCTTCTGTAGTACTCGATCTTTATTAGGTACCTAGCCAGTGATGTATTCGATATATAATATTCGAGACGATGTATTCGAGATTATATATATTAAGAAGATGATGTATTCGAGATTATATATTCGAGAGGATGTATTCAAGATTCAGATTTTCCTTATTGATTAATTGCATCCATGCGTTGTAATTTGAATACTAAATTGTTTTATATTTCTTCTGTATTATTAGTAAAGTAAAAGCTATGGCAGACAATACCGGCAGAGAGAGAGAAGAGGAATTGTTCGACATCATACGCAGCCCTCACAGGCTAGATGATCTAAATGAAGCAGATGAGGGCTCCCAATATCTTAACAATACCGGAGAGGGTGATGAAAAGATATTCGATCTCGACGACCGGGCTGATGAAGTCATCAACTATGATTATGATTATGACACAGACAATGTTTGTGATGACACAGACAATGCTGATCTTCAAATAACAAACACTACCGGCGAGGTATATTTATATAAGCATGCATCATGGTGATCATCACATGTTTTTTTATTGAAGATATATTAACGAATCGATCTTTCTTCTTTCAGCCCTCCGGATCGAGCAAATCTGCTTCTACAGATAGCAAGACAAAGCGAGGCCCGGGCAGATTGTTGAAGGATGGTGTAAAGTACAACATCGAATCCATCAAACCTAGTGGCGAACCCCTCACGCCTAAGAACATTGCGAACAAGTGGACTCGTCAGTGCGGAGTTCTTGTGAAGGACAAACTCCCGATCTCCATTCAAGAATGGAAAGAGCCAAAGACTAAATGTCTAGGTGTTACTTGGGTCGACAAAAGAGCCAAAAAAGACCTTGTGAAATATCTGATGGAACATTTCACCCTACCAGATCATTTCACTGAAGCAGATGTGGAGAAAGTCAATGCCGCTGCTCTTAAGAAGATGGCAATTGCATTCAACACCCACAAGAAAACTGTATGGGCCAACTACCTCGCTAATGAAAGGAAGACTCCAGAATTCACGGGAACACTAGAGAAGCAAAGAGAGCACTGGGACGATTTCGTGACCTTCAAGGATTCAGAAATATCTAAGGAACGCTCGATGAAAAACAAGGCAAATGCCGCAAGAAAGACGTAGTTCCATAGGCTGGGTCCAAGTGGCTACGCGGTGGGATTGCCTAAGTGGGATAAGTCTGAGCAAGAGATGGAGGATGCAGGGGTTACTCCGATTACCCGGCACTGGCCCCCTAGGTGCAGAACTTGGTTCTATGCGCATGGGGGAGCGTTGGACCCGAAGACAGGCGGAGTTTCGCGGAAGGCAAGTCTAAAAGGAGCCGAACAAAAGATAATTGACGCAATAGATGAAGCTCGAAGGGGGGTGTTCACGCCCAACAGAGAGAACGACGAGCTTACGCGCGCCCTGGGAAATCCTGAACACCCGGGAAGAACACGAGGCATGGGCGTTATTCCCTGGTATGAGGGCTTTTCAGAATGGAACAAGGACTACAAGAGCCGTGCAAGAAGGAAGATGGAGGAGGAGAAGAAAAGGAAGTTGGAGGAGGAGCAGAGGAAGCAGGACGCAGAACGCCTTCAAGGCCTAGAAGCAAGGCACGCGGACCTGGCACTCAAATTCCAGCAGCAAGCGGATGATCGTCCAGCATTGGATAGCACCATCCCATCCATGCCGAGAAGCAGCGTTGGTTCTGCCCCGGGCGACACACTGCTGGATAAATACCCTGTGGATGACATCATAGAGAACACTAACTGCGAGCTACACTCCAAAATGAAGAACATATCCATGAAGGTGGCGGACGGCGTTGCTTTTCCAGTTACCCCTAAAGCAACCTACCATTGCATCCCGATTCCAGAGGGCTATGCTCGTGTCATGGTTGATGAAGTGGTGGACACATATTCGGGGCTAACGCTTGACATTCCTGGAGGTGAAGACGAGCGAACACTGGGAGAGCCCATACATCGTATCATCCTATAGAGAAAGGATTGCATCATCTTTCGAAGTCCACCGACACCGCGTCGTCTGCCGACTCCTCGAAGTCCGCCACCGAGTCAGCAGACTCTCGCTCCTCCAAGTCCACGAACACGTGAGACGACTCCTCCTCGAAGTCCGCCACCTCCTCCAAGTCCTCGAACGCGTGAGCTGACTCCTCCGGTTTCAAGCCCGGCACAGCGTCATGCCACTTCTCCGGTTGCAAGTCCGGCACCGTGTTAGGCCACACCTCCTGCTTCAAGTCCAGCACATCATCAGGCCACTTCTCCTGGTCCAACTCCATGTCAGCCGTCTCCACCATCTCAGCAATCGCAGAAGAGACATCCCGTAGCATTGGTGCGTAGCAGTACGAGTCGAGGTACTTCAGGAAGTACAGGCAAAGGCAAGCGATATAAATATGGTCCAAGCCTCGCTCCTCTTCCTCAGAGGCCTTACGACATGACTAAGGAGCAAAACACAGCCATAGTGCAAGCCCAAGTGGGCGCCCATTTTGGACCGAAACCGACACCGCCGCCAAAGGAGAAAGTGCCTGAGAAAGTAATTGACCACTTCATTCGTATGGCTAGAGAACCACCTCCCAAGCCTGTTGACTCGGACTATGAGTGCCAAATCAGGAAGGCACATCGAGCACGACTATAGAAGGAAGCGAGCTCAAGCTCGAGCCAACAAGTAGCTGGCAAAAAAATGCGGGAAAACCGTTCCCCAGTTGGGAGAACAGGTGGCGCAAGCCATCCCCCCGCTTGTTGTGCCAACAACACATGAGAGGAGTAGTACGCGCGCCAAATATTATTGTGGGCAAACCGTTAGCGTTCCCCAGCATGGCGATGTGGTAATAACAGAGGATCATATAATGCAGGCTCAAATGCTCAATATCTCTGTTGGATAACTCCTCGAAATCGAGCCCATGCATGCGCTTAAAGAATCAGAAATAGCATGGAAATATGTCCGGGGCAAAACTTTGGTCCATCCAGACAAGGTCAAGGACCTCCCAACGAGAATGTATCAATTGCATCAATGGTACATGAACATTCCAAGATTTCCAATCGAGAGACCCTCATGGTGAATGTGAAGCATGAGCATTATTACCATGAGAAAGCTCTGGCCATTGAGTATCCAGAACTATTTCAGTTATTTAATCAAGATGCACTCGACAAGTCTATCGTCAGTTGCTATTGTCTGTAAGTGATTTCTTTCTGTAATTTAAGTCTCAAGCTAGTTATGTAGTGATAATTTTGATCAATCATTACATGTAATTATCCTAACTATATTCTTTTTCTGTGGTATTATATGCAGGATGAAGATGTATAAAATGAAAAAATCTGGACGCTATGGCGTTGGGTTCATTGACCCAAATACCATTAATGAGGACATATGGCAGATTGAATGTTGTCGAGATTGTTGGGTTTCGTAGTAATTTCAAAAAATTTCCTACGCACACGCAAGATCATGTGATGCATAGCAACGAGGGGAGAGTATTGTCTACGTACCCAACGCAGACCGACTGCGGAAGTGATGACACGACGTAGAGGAAGTAGTCGTACGTCTTCACGATCCAACCGATCAAGCACCGAAACTACGGCACCTCCGAGTTCGAGCACACGTTCAGCTCGATGACGATCCCCGGACTCCGATCCAGCAAAGTGTCGGGGAAGAGTTTCGTCAGCACGACGGTGTGGTGACGATCTTGATGAACTACAGCAGCAGGGCTTCGCCTAAACTCCGCTACAGTATTATCGAGGAATATGGTGGCAGGGGGCACCGCACACGGCTAAGGAATCGATCACGTGGATCAACTTGTGTCAACTTGTGTGTTTAGAGGTGCCCCTGCCTCCGTATATAAAGGAGGAGAGGAGGGGAGGCTGGCCGGCCAAGGGGGGGAGGCGCAGGAGAGTCCTACTCCCTCTGGGAGTAGGATTCCCCCTCCAATCCTAGTCCAACTAGGATTCCTCGGAGGGGAAAAGAGGAGGAGGGGGCCGGCCACCTCTCCTAGTCCTAATAGGACTAGGGGAAGGGGGGGCGCAGCCCAACTAGGGCAGCCCCTTCTCTTTTCCACTAAGGCCCACTATGGCCCAAATAGCTCCCGGGGGGTTCCGGTAACCCTCCCGGTATTCCGGTAAAATCCCGATTTCACCCGGAACACTTCCGATATCCAAATATAGGCTTCCAATATATCAATCTTTACATCTCGACCATTTCGAGACTCCTCGTCATGTCCGTGATCACATCCGGGACTCCGAACAACCTTCGGTACATCAAAATGCATAAACTCATAATATAACTGTCATCGTAACCTTAAGCGTGCGGACCCTACGGGTTCGAGAACAATGTAGACATGACCGAGACACGTCTCTGGTCAATAACCAATAGCGGGACCTGGATGCCCATATTGGCTCCTACATATTCTACGAAGATCTTTATCGGTCAGACCGCATAACAACATACGTTGTTCCCTTTGTCATCGGTATGTTACTTGCCCGAGATTCGATCGTCGGTATCCAATACCTAGTTCAATCTCGTTACTGGCAAGTCTCTTTACTCGTTCCGTAATACATCATCTCACAACTAACATATTAGTTGTAATGCTTGCAAGGCTTATGTGATGTGTATTACCGAGAGGGCCCAGAGATACCTCTCCGACAATCGGAGTGACAAATCCTAATCTCGAAATACGCCAACCCAACATCGACCATTGGAGACACCTGTAGTACTCCTTTATAATCACCCAGTTACGTTGTGACGTTTGGTAGTACCCAAAGTGTTCCTCCGGTAAACGGGAGTTGCATAATCTCATAGTCATAGGAACATGTATAAGTCATGAAGAAAGCAATAGCAACATACTAAACGATCGGGTGCTAAGCTAATGGAATGGGTCATGTCAATCAGATCATTCTACTAATGATGTGACCTCGTTAATCAAATAACAACTCATTGTTCATGGTTAGGAAACATAACCATCTTTGATTAACGAGCTAGTCAAGTAGAGGCATACTAGTGACACTTTGTTTGTCTATGTATTCACACATGTATTATGTTTCCGGTAAATACAATTCTAGCATGAATAATAAACATTTATCATGATTATAAGGAAATAAATAATAACTTTATTATTGCCTCTAGGGCATATTTCCTTCAGTCTCCCACTTGCACTAGAGTCAATAATCTAGATTACACTGTAATGATTCTAACACCCATGGAGCTTTGGTGCTGATCATGTTTTGCTCGTGGAAGAGGCTTAGTCAACGGGTCTACAACATTCAGATCCGTATGTATCTTGCAAATCTCTATGTCTCCCACCTGGACTAGATCCCGGATGGAGTTGAAGCGTCTCTTGATGTGTTTGGTCCTTTTGTGAAATCTGGATTCCTTTGCCAAGGCAATTGCACCAGTATTGTCACAAAAGATTTTCATTGGACCCGATGCACTAGGTATGACACCTAGATCGGATATGAACTCCTTCATCCAGACTCCTTCATTTGCTGCTTCTGAAGCAGCTATGTATTCTGCTTCACATGTAGATCCCGCTACGATGCTTTGTTTAGAACTGCACCAACTGACAGCTCCACCGTTTAATGTAAACACGTATCCGGTTTGCGATTTAGAATCGTCCGGATCAGTGTCAAAGCTTGCATCAACATAACCTTTTACGATGAGCTCTTTGTCACCTCCATATACGAGAAACATATCCTTAGTCCTTTTCAGGTATTTTAGGATGTTCTTGACCGCTGTCCAGTGATCCACTCCTGGATTACTTTGGTACCTCCCTGCTAAACTTATAGCAAGGCACACATCAGGTCTGATACACAGCATTGCATACATGATAGAGCCTATGGCTGATGCATAGGGAACATCTTTCATATTCTCTCTATCTTCTGCAGTGGTCGGGCATTGAGTCTTACTCAATTTCACACCTTGTAATACAGGCAAGAATCCTTTCTTTGCTTAATCCATTTTGAATTTCTTCAAAATCTTGTCAAGGTATGTGCTTTGTGAAAGTCCAATTAAGCGTCTTGATCTATCTCTATAGATCTTAATGCCTAATATGTAAGCAGCTTCACCGAGGTCTTTCATTGAAAAACTTTTATTCAAGTATCCCTTTATGCTATCCAGAAATTCTATATCATTTCCAATCAGTAATATGTCATCCACATATAATATCAGAAATGCTACAGAGCTCCCACTCACTTTCTTGTAAATACAGGCTTCTCCGAAAGTCTGTATAAAACCAAATGCTTTGATCACACTATCAAAACGTTTATTCCAACTCCGAGAGGCTTGCACCAGTCCATAAATGGATCGCTGGAGCTTGCACACTTTGTTAGCTCCCTTTGGATCGACAAAACCTTCTGGTTGCATCATATACAACTCTTCTTCCAGAAATCCATTCAGGAATGCAGTTTTGACATCCATCTGCCAAATTTCATAATCATAAAATGCGGCAATTGCTAACATGATTCGGACGGACTTAAGCATCGCTACGGGTGAGAAGGTCTCATCGTAGTCAATCCCTTGAACTTGTCGAAAACCTTTTGCGACAAGTCGAGCTTTGTAGACAGTAACATTACCATCAGCGTCAGTCTTCTTCTTAAAGATCCATTTATTCTCAATTGCTTGCCGATCATCGGGCAAGTCAACCAAAGTCCATACTTTGTTCTCATACATGGATCCCATCTCAGATTTCATGGCTTCAAGCCACTTTGCGGAATCTGGGCTCACCATCGCTTCTTCATAGTTCGTAGGTTCATCATGATCTAGTAGCATGACCTCCAGAACAGGATTACTGTACCACTCTGGTGCGGATCTTACTCTGGTTCATCTACGAGGTTCAGCAGTATCTTGATCTGAAGTTTCATGATCATTATCATTGGCTTCCTCACTAACTGGTGTAGGTGTCACTGAAACAGTTTTCTGTGATGAACTACTTTCCAGTAAGGGAGCGGGTACAGTTACCTCGTCAAGTTCTACTTTCCTCCCACTCACTTCTTTCGAGAGAAACTCCTTCTCTAGAAATGATCCATTCTTAGCAACGAATGTCTTGCCTTCGGATCTGTGATAGAAGGTGTACCCAACAGTTTCCTTTGGGTATCCTATGAAGACACATTTCTCCGATTTGGGTTCGAGCTTATCAGGTTGAAGCTTTTTCACATAAGCATCGCAGCCCCAAACTTTAAGAAACGACAACTTTGGTTTCTTGCCAAACCACAGTTCATAAGGCGTCGTCTTAACGGATTTTGATGGTGCCCTATTTAACGTGAATGCGGCCGTCTCTAAAGCATATCCCCAAAAAGATAGCGGTAAATCAGTAAGAGACATCATAGATCGCACCATATCTAGTAAAGTACGATTACGACGTTCGGACACACCATTACGCTGTGGTGTTCCGGGTGGCGTGAGTTGCGAAACTATTCCACAGTTTTTCAAATGTACACCAAACTCGTAACTCAAATATTCTCCTCCACGATCAGATCGTAGAAACTTTATTTTCTTGTTACGATGATTTTCAACTTTACTCTGAAATTCTTTGAACTTTTCAAATGTTTCAGACTTATGTTTCATTAAGTAGATATACCCATATCTGCTTAAATCATCTGTGAAGGTGAGAAAATAACGATATCCGCCACGAGCCTCAATATTCATCGGGCCACATACATCGGTATGTATGATTTCCAACAAATCTGTTGCTCTCTCCATAGTACCGGAGAACGGTGTTTTAGTCATCTTACCCATGAGGCACGGTTCGCAAGTACCAAGTGATTCATAATCAAGTGGTTCCAAAAGTCCATCAGCATGGAGTTTCTTCATGCGCTTTATACCGATATGACCTAAACGACAGTGCCACAAATAAGTTGCACTTTCATTATCAACTCTGCATCTTTTGGCTTCAATATTATGAATATGTGTATTACTACTATCGAGATTCAATAAGAATAGACCACTCTTCAAGGGTGCATGACCATAAAAGATATTACTCATATAAATAGAACAACCATTATTCTCTGATTTAAATGAATAACCGTCTCACATTAAACAAGATCCAGATATAATGTTCATGCTCAACGCTGGCACCAAATAACAATTATTTAGGTCTAATATTAATCCCGAAGGTAGATGTAGAGGTAGCGTGCCGACTATGATTACATCGACTTTGGAACCGTTTCCCACGCGCATCGTCACCTCGTCCTTTGCCAGTGCCCGCTTATTCCGTAGTCCCTGTTTCGAGTTGCAAATATTAGCAACAGAACCAGTATCAAATACCCAGGTGCTACTGCGAGCTCTAGTAAGGTACACATCAATAACATGTATATCACATATACCTTTGTTCACCATGCCATCCTTCTTATCCGCCAAATACTTGGGGCAGTTCCGCTTCCAGTGACCAGTCTGCTTGCAGTAGAAGCACTCAGTTTCAGGCTTAGGTCCAGACTTGGGTTTCTTCTCTTGAGCAGCAACTTGCTTGCCGTTCTTCTTGAAGTTCCCCTTTTTTTCCCTTTGCCCTTTTTCTTGAAACTAGTGGTCTTGTTAACCATCAACACTTGATGCTCCTTCTTGATTTCTACCTCCGCAGCTTTCAGCATTGCGAAGAGCTCGGGAATAGTCTTGTTCATCCCTTGCATATTATAGTTCATCACGAAGCTCTCGTAGCTTGGTGGCAGTGATTGGAGAATTCTGTCAATGAGGCAATCATCCGGAAGATTAACTCCCAATTGAATCAAGTGATTATTATACCCAGACATTTTGAGTATATGCTCACTGACAGAACTGTTCTCCTCCATCTTGCAGCTATAGAACTTATTGGAGACTTCATATCTCTCAATTCGGGCATTTGCTTGAAATATTAACTTCAACTCCTGGAACATCTCATATGCTCCATGACGTTCAAAACGTCGTTGAAGTCCCGATTCTAAGCCGTAAAGCATGGCACACTGAACTATCGAGTAGTCATCAGCTTTGCTCTGCCAGACGTTCATAACATCTGGTGTTGCTCCAGCAGCAGGCCTGGCACCCAGCGGTGCTTCCAGGACGTAATTTTTCTGTGCAGCAATGAGGATAATCCTCAAGTTACGGACCCAGTCCGTGTAATTGCTACCATCATCTTTCAACTTTGCTTTCTCAAGGAACGCATTAAAATTCAACGGAACAACAGCACGAGCCATCTATCTACAATCAACATAAACAAGCAAGATACTATCAGGTACTAAGTTCATGATAAATTTAAGTTCAATTAATCATATTATTTAAGAACTCCCACTTAGATAGACATCCCTCTAATCCTCTAAGTGATAACGTGATCCAAATCAACTAAACCATGACCGATCATCACGTGAGATGGAGTAGTTTTCAATGGTGAACATCGTTATGTTGATCATATCTACTATATGATTCACGCTTGACCTTTCGGTCTCCGTGTTCCGAGGCCATATCTGCATATGCTAGGCTCGTCAAGTTTAACCTGAGTATTCTGCGTGTGCAAAACTGGCTTGCACCCGTTGTAGATGGACGTAGAGCTTATCACACCCGATCATCACGTGGTGTCTGGGCACGACGAACTTTGGCAACGGTGCATACTCAGGGAGAACACTTCTTGATAATTTAGTGAGAGATCATCTTATAATGCTACCATCAATCAAAGCAAGATAAGATGCATAAAAAGATAAACATCACATGCAATCAATATAAGTGATATGATATGGTCATTATCATCTTGTGCTTGTGATCTCCATCTCCGAAGCACCGTCATGATCACCATCGTCACCGGCGCGACACCTTGATCTCCATCATAGCATCGTTGTCGTCTCGCCAATCTTATGCTTCCACGACTATCACTACCGTTTAGTAATAAAGTAAAGCATTACATCGCGATTGCATTGCATACAATAAAGCGACAACCATATGGCTCCTGCCAGTTGCCGATAACTCGGTTACAAAACATGATCATCTCATACAATAAAATTCAGCATCATGCTTTGACCATATCACATCACAACATGCCCTGCAAAAACAAGTTAGACGTCCTCTACTTTGTTGTTGCTTGTTTTACGTGGCTGCTACGGGCTTAAGTAAGAACCAATCTCACCTACGCATCAAAACCACAACGATAGTTTGTCAAATAGACTCCGTTTTAACCTTCGCAAGGACCGGGCGTAGCCATACTTGGTTCAACTAAAGTTGGAGAGACAGTCGCCCGCAAGCCATCTCTGTGCAAAGCACGTCGAGGGAACCGGTCTCGCGTAAGCGTACGCGTAAGGTTGATCTGGGTCGTCTCGTCCAACAATACCGCCGAACCAAAATATGACATGCTGGTAGGCATTATGACTTGTATCGTCCACAACTCACTTGTGTTCTACTCGTGCATATAACATCAACATCAATAACCTAGGCTCGGATGCCACTGTTGGGTTTCGTAGTAATTTCAAAAAATTCCTACGCACACGCAAGATCATGTGATGCATAGCAACGAGGGGAGAGTATTGTCTACGTACCCAACGCAGACCAACTGCGGAAGCGATGACACGACGTAGAGGAAGTAGTCGTACGTCTTCACGATCCAACCGATCAAGCACCGAAACTACGGCACCTCCGAGTTCGAGCACACGTTCAGCTCGATGACGATCCCCGGACTCCGATCCAGCAAAGTGTCGGGGAAGAGTTTCGTTAGCACGACGGCGTGGTGACGATCTTGATGAACTACAGCAGCAGGGCTTCGCCTAAACTCCGCTACAGTATTATCGAGGAATATGGTGGCAGGGGGCACCGCACACGGCTAAGGAATCGATCACGTGGATCAACTTGTGTCAACTTGTGTGTTTAGAGGTGCCCCTGCCTCCGTATATAAAGGAGGAGAGGAGGGGAGGCTGTCCGGCCAAGGGGGGGAGGCGCAGGAGAGTCCTACTCCCTCTGGGAGTAGGATTCCCCCTCCAATCCTAGTCCAACTAGGATTCCTCGGAGGGGAAAAGAGGAGGAGGGGGCCGGCCACCTCTCCTAGTCCTAATAGGACTAGGGGAAGGGGGGGGGGCGCGCAGCCCAACTAGGGCAGCCCCTTCTCTTTTCCACTAAGGCCCACTATGGCCCAAATAGCTCCCGGGGGGTTCCGGTAACCCTCCCGGTATTCCGGTAAAATCCTGATTTCACCCGGAACACTTCCGATATCCAAATATAGGCTTCCAATATATCAATCTTTATGTCTCGACCATTTCAAGACTCCTCGTCATGTCCGTGATCACATCCGGGACTCCGAACAACCTTCGGTACATCAAAATGCATAAACTCATAATATAACTGTCATCGTAACCTTAAGCGTGCGGACCCTACGGGTTCGAGAACAATGTAGACATGACCGAGACACGTCTCCGGTCAATAACCAATAGCAGGACCTGGATGCCCATATTGGCTCCTACATATTCTACGAAGATCTTTATCGGTCAGACCGCATAACAACATACGTTGTTCCCTTTGTCATCGGTATGTTACTTGCCCGAGATACGATCGTCGGTATCCAATACCTAGTTCAATCTCGTTACTGGCAAGTCTCTTTACTCGTTCTGTAATACATCATCTCACAACTAACATATTAGTTGTAATGCTTGCAAGGCTTATGTGATGTGTATTACCGAGAGGGCCCAGAGATACCTCTCCGACAATCAGAGTGACAAATCCTAATCTCGAAATACGCCAACCCAACATCGACCATTGGAGACACCTGTAGTACTCCTTTATAATCACCCAGTTACGTTGTGACGTTTGGTAGTACCCAAAGTGTTCCTCCGATAAACGGGAGTTGCATAATCTCATAGTCATAGGAACATGTATAAGTCATGAAGAAAGCAATAGCAACATACTAAACGATCGGGTGCTAAGCTAATGGAATGGGTCATGTCAATCAGATCATTCTACTAATGATGTGACCTCGTTAATCAAATAACAACTCATTGTTCATGGTTAGGAAACATAACCATCTTTGATTAACGAGCTAGTCAAGTAGAGGCATACTAGTGACACTTTGTTTGTCTATGTATTCACACATGTATTATGTTTCCGGTAAATACAATTCTAGCATGAATAATAAACATTTATCATGATTATAAGGAAATAAATAATAACTTTATTATTGCCTCTAGGGCATATTTCCTTCAGAGATGATGTAGAAGAAAGCATGCTAGAGTTCTTGAAGCGCCTCAATACCAATGAAGATATACTACTTCCTTACAACTTCCCGTGAGTCACACTGTCTTGTACTACAAATTCTATTTTTGCTTACTAGCTAGCTAGATGTTAATAATTAAGGGTATACGGTTTATGTTAGTTGATTAATTTTATGCACATGCCCGCTTAATTAAGACATGCAAATGTGTGCGTATGCAGTTAGCACTGGGTCTTGTTAGACATTAAAGTTGAGGAAGGAAAAGTTGAATTACTGGACTCACTAACTAAAGAAGATACAGACTACACCACCGTGAAGGGGATAGTCAATAGGTAATTTCAATCATTATTAACTATTAATTAGTTCCTGGTATGAACTATTTAATAACCCCTTTATTAATTTTCTTTGCGGGCGGGCAGGGCATGGGCAAAGTTCATCAAGGTGACTCCAGGCACGTGGCCAAAAAAGTTGTTTTGGCATCGACCCAAGGTAAGTAATTAAGTAGTACTAGCTAGCTACCATCTCTTTAATTCTTGTTTCAATATCATTAATTAATTATTATGCTTGATTAATCATTATCTGATTCAATTCCATTCTCGTAAAGGCCCTGAGGCAGGCGAAAGGGAATAATCTGTGTGCATACTACGTTTGCGAGAACATTCGCATGATGACGTGCGAAAGGAGCAGATCTGATAGACAGGACTAGGTACGTTTTTGTCAGAACACTATTCACACCATTATCGATATCTAGTCACACAACTAACACACATGCATATTGATCTCTTTCTTAACAGTTTAGATCGGTGCGGGATAAGCTCCTATCATCGGACCGCATACAAGCACTTCAAGAGGAAATAGCCAGATTTTTGCTCGACCAGGTCATAGATCCGAAAGGAGAATACTATCACCCGCTACCGCCCCCATGAACCACTTGTGATCGTGCTCCGAAGGCATCAAGGCAACATGTAGGAGAAATTGTATATGTATATACATGTGTATGTGTGAATAGTTAATGGTGTTGACTGTGAGACATTCGATGATATATATTATATATATATGCGGTTCTACGTACGAGAAAATCTATTTAATATATATGCATAACGTGTACAATTTGTAGTATCGTGAAATACCAGCAAACAAAAAAGAATTAAATGGAAAATAAAGCCAAATTGAAAACAAAAAATTAAAGCAAAAATTAAAAAAAACACCCAAACATTTAGTACCGGTTGGTGTTACCAATCGGTACTAATGTCCTACACGCACACGGGCCTGGCTCGTGCCACGTGTTTGCACTTTAGCGTCGGTTCGTGACGAACCGGTACTAAAGGGGGGGGCTTTAGTCCCCACTCTTTAGTGCCGGTTCGCCAACCGGCACTAAAGGCCGTCACGAACCGGCACTAAATCCCGGTTCTGCACTAGTGGTTCAAGGGGTTGAGTACGATGAGACTTTCTCTCTCGTAGCGAAGCTGAAGTCCGTCCGAATCATGTTAGCAATTGTCGTATACTATGATTATAAGATATGGCAGATGGACGTCAAAACGGCATTCCTCAACGGCTATCTTAAGGAAGGACTGTATATGATGCAGCCGGAAGGTTTTGTCGACCCTAAGAATGCTAACAAGGTATGCAAGCTCCAGCGATCCATTTATGGACTGGTGCAAGCATCTCGGAGTTGGAACATTCGCTTTGATGAGATGATCAAAGCGTTTGGGTTTATGCAGACTTATGGAGAAGCCTGCGTTTACAAGAAAGTGAGTGGGAGCTCTGTAGAATTTCTCATATTATATGTAGATGACATACTTTTGATGGGAAATGATATAGAACTTTTGGACAGCATAAAGGCCTGCTTGAATAAGTGTTTTTCAATGAAGGACCTTGGAGAAGCTGCTTACATATTAGGCATCAAGATCTATAGGGATAGATCAAGACTCCTCATAGGTCTTTCACAAAGCACATACCTTGATAAGATATTGAAGAAGTTCAATATGGATCAGTCCAAGAAAGGGTTCTTGCCTGTATTGCAAGGTGTGAGATTAAGCTCGGCTCAATACCCGACCACGGCAGAAGATAAAGAAGAGATGAGTGTCATCCCCTATGCCTCAGCCATAGGATCTATTATGTATGCCATGCTGTGTACCAGACCTGATGTAAACCTTGCCGTAAGTTTGGTAGGAAGGTACCAAAGTAATCCCGGCAAGGAACACTAGACAGTGGTCAAGAATATCCTGAAGTACCTGAAAAGTACAAAGGACATGTTTCTCGTTTATGGAGGTGACGAAGAGCTCATTGTAAAGGGTTACGTTGATGCTAGCTTCAACACAGATCTGGATGACTCTAAGTCACAAACTGGATACGTGTATATGTTGAATCGTGGAGCAGTAAGCTGGTGAGGTTGCAAGCAGAGCGTCGTGGCGGGATCTACATGTGAAGCGGAGTACATGGCAGCCTCGGAGGCAGCGCATGAAGCAATATGGATGAAGGAGTTCATCACCGACCAAGGAGTCATACCCAATGCGTCGGGGCCGATCACTCTCTTCTGTGACAACACTGGAGCTATTGCCCTTGCCAAGGAGCCCAAGTTTCACAAGAAGACCAAGCACATCAAGCGTCGTTTCAACTCCATCCGTGAAAATGTTCAAGATGGAGACATAGATATTTGCAAAGTACATACGGATCTGAATGTCACAGATCCATTGACTAAACCTCTTCCGCGAGCAAAACATGATCAACACCAGAACTCTATGGGTGTTCGATTCATCACAATGTAACTAGATTATTGACACTAGTGCAAGTGGGAGACTGTTGGAAATATGCCCTAGAGGCAATAATAAAAGGATTATTATTATATTTCCTTGTTCATGATAATTGTCTTTTATTCATGCTATAATTGTGTTATCCGGAAATCGTAATACATGTGTGAATACATAGACCACAATATGTCCCTATGAGCCTCTAGTTGACTAGCCCGTTGATCAACAGATAGTCATGGTTTCCTGACTATGGACATTGGATGTCATTGATAACGGGATCACATCATTAGGAGAATGATGTGATGGACAAGACCCAATCCTAAGCATAGCACAAGATCGTGTAGTTCGTTTGCTAGAGCTTTTCCAATGTCAAGTATCTTTTCCTTAGACCATGAGATCGTGTAACTCCCGGATACCGTAGGAGTGCTTTGGGTGTACCAAACATCACAACGTAACTGGGTGATTATAAAGGTATACTACAGGTATCTCCGAAAGTGTCTGTTGAGTTGACATGGATCGAGACTGGGATTTGTCACTCCGTATGACGGAGAGGTATCTCTGGGCCCACTCGGTAATGCATCATCATAATGAGCTCAAAGTGACCAAGTGTTTGGTCACGGGATCATGCATTACGGTACGAGTAAAGTGACTTGCCGGTAACGAGATTGAACGAGGTATTGGGATACCGACGATCGAATCTCTGGCAAGTAACATACCGATTGACAAAGGGAATTGTATACGGGGTTGCTTGAATCCTCGACATCGTGGTTCATCCGATGAGATCATCGAGGAGCATGTAGGAGCCAACATCGGTATCTAGATCCCACTGTTGGTTATTGACCGGAGAGCCATCTCGGTCATGTCTACGTGTCTCCCGAACCCGTAGGGTCTACACTTAAGGTTCGGTGACGCTAGGGTTGTAGAGATATTAGTATGCAGCAAACCGAAAGTTTTTTGGAGTCCCGGATGAGATCCCGGACGTCACGAGGAGTTCCGGAATGGTCCGGAGGTAAAGAATTATATATGGGAAGTTGAGTTTCGGCAATCGGGAAAGTTTCGGGGGTCACCGGTATTGTACCGGGACCACCGGAAGGGTACCGGGGGTCCACCGGGTGGGGCCACCCATCCCGGAGGGCCCCATGGGCTGAAGTGGGAGGGGAACCAGCCCCTGGTAGGCTGGTGCGCCCCCCCTTGGGCCCCTCATGCGCCTAGGGTTGGGAACCCTAGGGGAGGGGGCGCCTCCACTTGCCTTGGGGGGCAAGGCACCCCCCTTGGCCGTCGCCCCCCTTGGAGATTCAATCTCCTAGGGTCGGCGCCCCCCAAGGGTCCCTATATAAAGAGGGGGGAGGGAGGGCAGCCGCACCCTTGCACTTGGCGCCTCCCTTCCCCCTTGCTATACCTCTCCCTCCCGCAGACGCTTGGCGAAGCCCTGTCGGGATCCCTGCTGCATCCACCACCACGCTGTCGTGCTGCTGGATCTTCATCAACCTCTCCTTCCCCCTTGCTGGATCAAGAAGGAGGAGACGTCACGCTGACCGTACGTGTGTTGAACGCGGAGGTGCCGTCCGTTCGGCGCTAGGATCTCCGGTGATTTGGATCACAACGAGTACGACTCCCTCAACCCCGTTCCCTTGAACGCTTCCGCTCGATCTACAAGGGTATGTAGATGCACTCCTCTCTCTCGTTGCTAGATGAACTCATAGATTGATCTTGGTGAAACCGTAGGAAATTTTTTATTTTCTGCAACGTTCCCCAACACCCGGCTGGTGGCGGCGGCGGTGCCACGTTGTCGTTGTTGTCGCTATCGTCGATGATGACGACGACGCCTTCGTCGCGGCCTCGGTGGCGCTGCGCGAAGCGCTCTAGGGCGGCGGGCTGGCACTCCCTCGCCATCTTTAGGGAGTCTTGGCATGCCCATTCAAGGGTCGCGTCGTCGTCGAGCTCGACCTCGCCGTGCTCCGCCTTCACCGACGCCAGCAGCCCCGGCTTCGTCTTCACCGGAGCCACCCCCGGCTCCGTCTTCACCGACGCGAGACCCGGCTCCGTCTTCGGCTTGACGAAGCGCGGGGGAGGAGCCGACGAGGAGACGCGCCGGCCGCCCTCGCTGATGACGATGCCGGCACTGCGTGTACGCCGGCCGAGCGGCGTCTCCGCCGCGGGCTCGGCCTTGACGCCGAGCAGAGATGGAGTGCCGGAGGAGTGGGAGGAAGAACGCGACGAGGAAGAGGAGGAGGAGGAGACGAACCTCCTCGACACCCATTGCCCGTCGCGTCGGCGGTGCGTCGGGGCGGTCGTCCTCATCGGGGGGATATGCCAACGGTGGGTTTTGCCGGCCTCGAGGTGCGCCAGCACGCCGTTGAGGGTGCAGCCAGGGATGCCCCACCAGAGGTGGCGCCCCTCGCTGTCCTTGGTGCCGCCGACCACCGGCGCCCCGTTGGTGGACGCCAGCCGTTGCTGCCGACGGCGCTTGAAGTACGCCGCCCAAGCCGCGTTGTTATCGGCGGCGTACTGGGGAAAGGAGCGCTCGGCATCGGTGAGTGAGGCGCACACGATCTCGACCTCGTCGGCGAAGTACGATGGCTTAGTGACGGCGTCGGGCAACGGGGGAATGGGCACTCCCCCATTGCTAAGCCTCCAGCCCGTCGGCCCGGCGTGCATGTCCGACGTCGCCGGGATGTTCGCCTGGAATAGGAGCCAGGACTCCTGTTCGCCGAGCGAACGGCGGCTGAAGCCGTTGCCGCCGCCTCGTCTCCGGGGAAACGCTCGGCCATCGGGGAGAGGGAGTGGCTGGGGAGAAGAGATCGGCGGGAGAGGGAGGGCTGGGGGTGGCACTCCAACGCAGGCGAGCGAGGCCATATATAGCCGGGGGAGGGAAGGCATTGGCGCGCGTCGGCGCGCCGCCCCATGACGCGCCGCCCGTGAGGGGAATCAATGGAAAAGCTGACCGGCGGCAGCCTTGCCATTGATTCCCCGCGGGAAACCGAGGCGTCGGGAAGATGAGGCGTGTAGTGTCGCTGACGCGGCTACCCCACGACGCGGCTGCCATGCAGCGCTTTCGCGTCAAAAACGATTCGCCCGGCGCCCCCGAGCGCCCCCAGCGTGCCGGGTTCGGGTTGGGTCCGCGGGCGCCAATTTCGGTCCGAACCGGCGAAAAATGGGCCACTAGGACGCGACTGGGCCCATTTTTTGACGCCGGTGGCCGAAAAGTTGCCTGGGGGGCTGTCGGTGTCAAAACCGGCGGATCTCGGGTAGGGGGTCCCGAACTATGCGTCTAGGCAGATGGTAACAGGAGACGCGGGACACGATGTTTTACCCAGGTTCGGGCCCTCTTGATGGAGGTAAAACCCTACGTCCTGCTTGATTAATATTGATGATGTGTGTTACAAGAGTAGATCTACCACGAGATCAAGGAGGCTAAACCCTAGAAGCTAGCCTATGGTATGATTGTTGTTCGTCCTACGGACTAAAGCCATCCGGTTTATATAGACACCGGAGAGGGCTAGGGTTACACAGAGTCGGTTACAATGGTAGGAGATCTACATATCCGTATCGCCAAGCTTGCCTTCCACGCCAAGGAAAGTCCCATCCGGACACGGGACGAAGTCTTCAATCTTGTATCTTCATAGTCTTGGAATCCAGCCGATGATGATAGTTCGGTTATCCGGACACCCCCTAGTCCAGGACTCCCTCAGTAGCCCCTGAACCAGGCTTCAATGACGATGAGTCCGATGCGCATATTGTCTTCGGCATTGCAAGGCGGGTTCCTCCTCTGAATAATTTATAGAAGATTGTGAACACCAGGATAGTGTCCGGCTCTGCAAAATAAATTCCACGTACTATCGTAGAGAAAATAATATTACACAAGTTCAATCTGCTGACGTATTTGGTGGCGTGACGTCACACCACTACCAAGCCTTTACTTGAATCGTTTTTATTGTACCACCTCAGCGTGTTTAGCGAGGTGGTTTCCTTGGCACGTCTTGTCGAAGCAGAGATCATGTTTCCCTTTATTCCGGGGTTCCCATCAATACGGACATGGGTGACCCAACCGCGCTATTGATTGCGGCGCTTGGGAGATAAGCGAGTTTTATCAGGCCGGTGGGGACACATGTTTTTGTCCGCCCATATAAGGGGATAAAGATCCAACCCTTTTACCTGCACCTTCTTCCTCCTTGGCTTATCCATCTCCGCGAACTCGAGCTCCAGCGCCCAAGTCCGCACATCTCGCCTCAACCTCCTCCAACTATGTCCGGAGCGGGAGGCAAGTGGATGGCCTCCTCCGTCACGGAGGGGCACATCCAGAAGCTGCGCAGCGCCGGATATTTGTCCAGCAACATCGCGCACCCGACGAGGGAGAGCTCATCCCCACCCCCAGGCCCCATGAGAGGGTAGTATTTCTTCCCCATTTCCTCCGCGGACTGGGCTTCCCACTCCATCCCTTTGTCCGGGGGCTCATGTTCTACTACGGCCTGGATTTCCATGATCTGGCCCCGAATTTCATCCTCAACATCTCGGCGTTTATCGTCGTGTGTGAGGCCTTCCTCTGCATCCAGCCCCACTTCGGCTTGTGGCTCAAGACCTTCAGTGTCAAGCCGAAGGTTGTGAAGGGAAGCCAAGCGGAGTGCGGAGGCGCCATGGTGGGCAGGATGTCCAACGTTACTTGGCTTGAGGGCACTTTCGTGGAAACCATTAAGGGGTGGCAATCGGGGTGGTTCTACATCACCGAGCCGCGTGACCCTGAATGGGCAGCGGCCCCCGAATTCAGATCTGGCATCCCCACACAGCTCACCTCCTGGAAAGAGAGCGGCTGGACATGGGGTGATTCGGAGGAGCTGACCGGACTCCAAGCCTGCATCCAAAAGCTAGTGGACAAGAAGCTCAAGCTTGTCAACGTAGTCCAGGTCATGCTCATCCGCCGGATTCTCCCGTGCCAACGACGGGGCTTCAACATGTGGGAGTTCGATCCGGCGCAGCACCAGACTTTGAGCGGGCTCTTCGACACTACGTACGAAGATGTCTAGAAGGTGCTGTTCAAGGGCGTCGAGGCTCCCGCATCCGCTATCGAAGATCGCGGATTCAGCTCGCAGCGTCCGGCTGACGAGGTAAGTGATTTTGTCCTTTACGGGACGCTTGTTTTCCATAGTTTGACTCTATGCGGGATCTAAACTCCCTCTCCTTTGACAGGACTGGCTGGCGAAGGCCGAGCAGACTATCTGTCCAGCCCCATTGCCAGAGGACCCAGCGGACGCCCGCTTAACGGGACTGCTGGCTCCGGCACCCCACGTGGTGCCGGAGAAGAAGGCCAAGAAGAAGGCCACGGGCACTCGGAAGAGTTCCCGTTTTCAGGTGTTATCGGATGATGACTCCGAGGCAGACTCCTCCCACAAAGGCGAGGAGAAGAAAAAGAACGCCTCTCCCCCAGCGGGGGGAGGGAAGAAAAGGAAGGCCTCCCCAACGAGGGAGGTCGAAGGGTCCAAGAAGGGAAAAACTCTTTCCCCGGACTGGTCTGCCAGCGCCAGCGACGACGACGAGGACTGGCCTCCAAGGGCCAAGCCCCTGGCGAGATCGTAAGTATCCGGACTCCCGAATAACTTCATGGTTTTTCTTTTCGCCACGTAATGTCTTTCTAATGCCGCATACAACCCTGCAGTCCGCCCAAGGATGATCTTCCCGCTTCGTCGAGCGGGTCCTTATGTGCGTCGGATATGGATTCTCTTCCGACCACCTCCACCCCCCGTGATGCGGACGATGCCAAGGTGGGATCCCGGGAAGGGACCCACCAGGAGGAGGAGGCCCCGGAGGTGTCGCAGAACAACCTCCCGAACTTTGCACCGGACTCGGCCCCGGAGCCCATAGTGGCTCCGGAGTCCGGCGGGCGGCCCCTTCATAAGAAGGGCAAGACCGTGATGACGGCAGCCTCCGTCCAATCGGAGGCGCCGGATAGCTTGTTGGAGGCGCTCAATGGCGCCTCCATCGAAGAGGAACACCGCACTGTTATGAGTGCGGTGATTCAGAAGTTTGAGCTCGCCAAGAGCGGGCTGACCGAAGCCTGCAGCAGCCTTCTAACAGGCTTTGAGGTAAGAATTTTGATATATGTAAAATAGTACCGCATAGACAGTAGCCCCTGATGCTCGGTTCGGTGTTCGGAAAGAAAAGCCGGACTGAGGATCTAAAAAGATATACGCAGGAGTCATAAAAAATATGTCAATATGGGATTGCAGGCTGTGCTACTGACCTCTGCCGCACTGACTGCGGAGGTCAATACTTTGAAGGAAAGCCTCGAGCGGTCCGAGAACGAGCTCGGCCATGCCAAGAAGCAGCTCGAGGACAAGGAAGGTGAGTAATACCTTATTGAAATTGTACCTTACAGAAAAGGATTTGGTTGCAAGAAAAATGACAAGGATAACGTGGATATAGCAGGGGCCATAAATGAGGTGGCGACCGTGAAGGAGGCGGTGTCCGCGGCTGAACGTAATGCGACCGCGGAACGCACCGAACGAGAGAAGCAGGAGGCGCGGGTGGCGGAGGTACAGCAAGATCTCCAGGCTCTCATGGAAAAACATGAGAGTTTGGAGCGTGACTCGAAGACTCGAGAGTCCGAGCTTGTGACGGCTCTTGAGAGTGCCAAAGCCGCTAAGGCCGAAGCCTATAACGCCCTCCAGGAAGTCGAGGCATTGAAGAAAATAGCAGTGGGTAAGGTGTTTTTCATGCAAAGTAAGCATGTGAGTGTGAATTACATATCACTTACCCGAATTCGGAGCTCTCCAGGAGCGTTCGCAGATCTGCCCCGCAGCGTGTCCGATGCTGCCGCTTTCTACAGGGACGAGGAGCGGAGCTCGACGAAGAAGGTCTTCTGGTCTCAGTATGCTGAGGCCGGACATCCGGTGCCCCTTAGCGACCAGCTGAAGCAGCTGGTCGAGCTCCACAAGGTGGCCGAACAGGCCATGAAGGGCCTCATAGTTCGGTTGTGGCCTAAGGAGGCCATGCCTGGGAGCTACTTCGGCCTGGTGTGGCGGCTGGTGGATGGGTTCCTGTGGGTTGAAGTCATCAAGCACTCCGCCTATATTGAAGGTGCCCGTCGGGCCCTTGCTCGCGCAAAGGTGCACTGGGGCAAGATGGATGCCCAGAAGCTTGTGACGGATGCGCCACCGCAGGGCAAGGAGCATCGCACGCCTGAAATGTATTATAAGAGTGTCCTGAAGGGTTCCCGCATTATTGCGGGTGAGTACTCCAAAGATGCAATATTTGAGTAAACTCGCATTTTGTTATCCTGTGCACTGAAAACTTAGTTCATATGCGCTAAGCAACGCTTGTTAATTTAAAATATTACCTTCTGTGTGGCTGTTTATCAAATCTGAGAGATGGCAAGTCGTCGGCTTCAGCCCCCATGCCACGAGTGCTGGGGTGTTCGGGATAAACTTGAGCACTCTTGTTCCCATTTTTGGGTCCATCTAGGGAGGCGCTCAACACAATGAACAAGGCAACCGGACTTATAATGCTTGAACACTCTCACTTAGCCATAGAATTCTATAATTTTAAATTTCGGCGAAGCCCCTAGTCTTCGGAAGGCCGAATTTGGGGCGCTATCCACGCCTGGGCTGGACAAAGCTGGCTCCTCGCTCTAAGCGGCATAAGTCTTTAGAGACTCGCAAAAAACCTCTCGAACAGCGACCGGCTCTCGCCTCATCATGACGGTCAGTTTTAGCTTTCTCCACTGAGGCGCTCGCCCAGCTCAACTGGGGCGCAATCGCAGTGGTTCTCCCAGTGCTACCTTAGCCGATACAACGGAACGTAAGGTACCAAAACATGGGAGCCGGGCAAACCCACCTATTGACCCAAGACATGATTCGGAGCCGATGCATATAATGCTATAAGTTCGGGGTGCCGCACTTGTGAAAGTGTTCGGACTTATCACACCATGATGCGGGAAACATAAGCCCCTGGTGTATTTAGCCGTACCAAAATGTACGGATGCAACATGTCATAAATGAACATATGTAAAAGAAAGAAATGCAATTGGAAGCAAAAAGGTGCCGCATTACTTATTCAAAAAAAGACTGTTGTGAATGCAGAACGATACAAATGGTGTGATAAGCAAGGGATGGGACTATTAAACATGTCCCCCTCCAGGGGGTAGGCTGCGGAATGGTGTATAAAATAGATTTAATGCTCGTAATGGAGACCACCTGGATATTCGTTGTAGCCTTTCTCCTTCCCTGGCTGTTGCATCGTGAGTTCGGCAGGTCTGCTGCCAGACAGGGCCTCTGACGAACGGAGTCCTGTGGGTAAAAATAAAAAGAAAAAAAAGAATGACGCACTTGAGAGCCCCTGGTGTGATTGAGCCGCATTCTGGGCCTATCGTGGTCGTGCCCCTCTCCCCATGCCCATGGTATCTCCAAAGCATAATGGTGTAGGTGAAGGACCTGTCTTGATGTTTTGCAGGGGCTGGGGTTGGGGCCGCACTGCTACGCATGCTCGGAACGTGCCAGGTGGTCTTGTTGTAGGTTACTCCAGGCGCGTTTAGCCGTGTCCGGTCGCTTAACGGCCGGACTCGAGAATTGCCTTAAGAGGCTGCACTGTACTTCTGCCGCGAGAGGCGCTGTATGTTCCTCCATTCGAAGAGAGCGTTCAGTATTTCCGTTGACCGTGATGACTCCTCGAGGGCCTGGCATCTTGAGCTTGAGGTATGCATAGTGCGGCACCGCGTTGAACTTTGCAAACGTGGTACGTCCGAGCAGAGCATGATAGCCGCTGCGGAACGGAACTATGTCGAAGATTAACTCCTCGCTTTGGAAGTTATCCGGGGATCCGAAGACCACTTCCAGTGTAACTGAGCCTGTACAATTGGCTTCTACACCTGGTATGACGCCTTTAAAGGTTGTCTTGGTTGGTTTAATCCTTGAGGGGTCTATGCCCATTTTGTGCACTGTATCTTGATAAAGCAGGTTCAGGCTACTGCCGCCGTCCATCAGGACTCTGGTGAGGTGAAATCCATCGACGATTGGGTCTAAAACCAATGCAGCGAATCCGCCGTGGCGGATGCTGGTGGGGTGGTCCCTTCGGTCAAAAGTGATCGGGCAGGAGGACCATGGATTGAACTTCGGGGCAACTGGCTCCATCGTGTATACATCCCTGAGTGCACGCTTCCGCTCCCTTTTGGGTATGTGTGTTGCGTATATCATGTTCATCGTCCGCACTTGTGGGGGGAAACCCTTCTGTCCTCTATTGTTCGGCGGTCGGGTCTCTTCCTCGTCATCGCTATGCAGCCCCTTGTCGTTGTTTTCGGCAATTAACTTGCCTGCCTGCTTAAATACCCAACAGTCCCTGTTGGTGTGGTTGGCTGGCTTTTCGGGGGTGCCGTGTATCTATCACGAGCGGTCGAGTATTCGGTCCAAATTGGACGGACCCGGAGTAGTTCTTTTGAATGGTTTTTTCCGCTGACCGGGTTTAGAGCCTCTGAATCCGGCATTGACTGTCGTGTCTTCACTATTATCGCCGTTAATGCGGCGTTTGTTTTTGTTGCGACGCGACCTGCCATTACGGTCCTTGATATCCGGACTGCCAGAAATTTTGCTGAGGTTGTTGCTGCATGCTAGCCAGCTGTCCTCACCCGCGTAGAAGCGAGTCATGAGTGATGTGAGGGCTGCCATGGATTTCGGCTTTTCCTGTCCCAGGTGCCGGGCAAGCCACTCGTCGCGGATGTTATGCTTGAAGGCCGCGAGGGCCTTCGCATCCGGACAGTCGACGATTTGGTTTTTCTTGGTTAAGAACCGTGTCCAGAATTGTCTGGCCGATTCGTCTGGCTGCTGAATTATGTGGCTTAGGTCATCAGCGTCTGGTGGTCGCACATACATGCCTTGGAAGTTATCGAGGAATGCGGCTTCCAAGTCTTCCCAACTCCCAATTGACTCTGCTGGCAAGCTGTTAAGCCAATGCCGGGCTGGTCCTTTAAGTTTGAGTGGGAGATATTTGATGGCGTGAAGATCGTCACCGCGGGCCATGTGGATGTGGAGGAGATAGTCTTCAATCCAAACCGCGGGGTCTGTTGTGCCATCGTAAGATTCAATATTCACAGGTTTAAACCCTTCGGGGATTTGATGATCCATTACTTCATCTGTGAAGCATAGTGAGTGTGTGGCGCCTCTGTACTGGGCGATATCACGACGGAGCTCAAAAGAGCTTTGTCTATTTTGTTCAGCCCGGCCGGACTTACTGTGTCCGGCGCGACGGTTGTCGTCGCGTATCATGGGGCACCCACGCGATCCATAGATCGATCTTGATTGTCTTGCCTTATCCTCCAATATATCTCGCAAGTCCGGAGCGTTCCCCTGTGGCCTTGTGCTTTTCGAGCGATGCCGGGGTACGGTTCTAGTGAAGGGCCTAGAGGCCTCTCTGTCGCGACCACGGGGTGGTCGGTCAGCCGTATTGTCTGCTGGTGATGCAGGTTCATACACCTTCTCCTCTAATCGGGGGAGCAGCTTGCGTTTAGGGTAGCTTTTGGAGGGGCGTTCGAGCTCATGCTCTTCGGTCGCGAGGACTTCAGTCCATCTGTCGGCTAGCAGATCTTGATCAACTCTAAGCTGTTGCTGCTTTTTCTTGAGGCTGTTTGCCGTGGCCATAAGCCTGCGTTTGAAACGCTCTTGTTCGACGGGATCCTCAGGCATGACGAATTCGTCGTCGTCGAGGCTTGCCTCGTCTCCGGAGGGAGGCATATAATCATCTACCTCTTCTTCTGCCGCTCTCTCATGAGGGCTGGCGTCTCCGTCCTCCTGTGCTGAATCTTGCTGGAGTGGGTTGTCTTCAGCATTGTCTGGGGTGTTATTATCTCCGGTGCCGGAATCTTCATTCTTGCTGTGGCGGGATTTAGAGCGGCGCCGCTGACGCCGGCGCTTGGGCTGTTTCTTGGAGGGGTCCTCCTCCGCTGTTCCTTCGCCATTCCCATCCTTTGGGATATCCACCATGTATATGTCATATGATGAGGTGGCTTTCCAGTGCCCGGTAGGCGCTGGTTCTTGGTCGTCTCCGGCATCGTCGTCCATACCGTCGATGTCCTCGGAGTCGTAGTCTATCATATCGGTTAGATCGTCGACAGTGGCTACTAAGTGGGTGGTGGGTGGGCTTTGAATTTCTTCGTCGTCCGCATCCCAACCGTCCTGACCGCAGTCCGGCCAGGGCTCTCCTGATAACGAGAGATACTTCAGCGAACTCAAGATGTCGCCAAAAGGTGAGTGTTGAAAGATGTCCGCCGCGGTGAACTCCATGATCGGTGCCCAATCGGATTCGATCGGAGGGGGCGCGGGAGGTTCGGAGTCCGGCGAGGAGTCCGGCACCTCGGAGTCACGAGCTTCATGAGGGACAAGGTCAGTGTTCGGCTCTATCACCGTAGAGGTTGCAGCCCCCGAGGCGGTGTCTAGCCACCCGTCCTCGATCTGCGCAGTCAGCTCCGAATTGAAGATTGGAGCGGACTCGAGTGCGGCCTCCAGGGTACTGTTCGGCTGAAGAGCTAAATCATGCCCGTCGTGACAGTGCGGCGTGCTTGGCTGTGGCTCGAATCCATCGAAGATCAAGTCCCCGCGGATGTCAGCCGTGAAGTTCAAACTTCTAAATCTGACCTGACGACCAGGGGCGTAGTTTTCGATCTGCTCCAGATGGCCAAGCGAATTGGCCCGCAGTGCAAAGCCGCCGAATACGAAGATCTGTCCGGGGAGGAAGGTCTCACCCTGGACTGCGTCGTTGATGATGATCGAAGAAACCATCGAGCCTATCGATGACGACACAGAGGAACTCTCAATGAAAACACCAATGTCGGTGTCAAAACCGGCGGATCTCGGGTAGGGGGTCCCGAACTGTGCGTCTAGGCGGATGGTAACAGGAGACGAGGGACACGATGTTTTACCCAGGTTCGGGCCCTCTTGATGGAGGTAAAATCCTACGTCTTGCTTGATTAATATTGATGATGTGTGTTACAAGAGTAGATCTACCACGAGATCAAGGAGGCTAAACCCTAGAAGCTAGCCTATGGTATGATTGTTGTTCGTCCTACGGACTAAAGCCATCCGGTTTATATAGACAATGGAGAGGGGTAGGGTTACACAGAGTCGGTTACAATGGTAGGAGATCTACATATCCGTATCGCCAAGCTTGCCTTCCACGCCAAGGAAAGTCTCATCCGGACACGGGACGAAGTCTTCAATCTTGTATCTTCATAGTCTTGGAGTCCGACCGATGATGATAGTTCGGCTATCCGGACACCTCCTAGTCCAGGACTCCCTCAGGGGCCTTGTTGGGGGCGCGGCTGGAGATGCTCTTATTCATGCGTCGTGATAGATCGGATAAAATGCGTGCGTGGATCCAATACAGTGACAATGAGTAGGAACCATGCATGCATGCTCTTGCTGTGCACAGACAGAATAAGCGCAGAGCAAGCATGATCACGATGATCATAAGAGCTCGCATTAAAGAGACCGGACATGCTTAGAATACTAAGGCAAAATGGATGTACTGCTGTTGTGTTCATCAACGTCTCCGGCCAGACCTTGCTATAGCTCGTACTCGAGAAAACCTGGCTATAGCTAGTCCATGCCTACCCCCCCTTTTTTTTCCTAAATTGAATTAAAGGTCCATTCATCGGTGAGTACAATGAAGACATAGTGCACGTACAGAACAGAGAAGGTTGATACGCTACGTACACTGCAGTAATAGTAACCGCACGGAGAGAGATGCTGTACATACACGTATGTATGAACGAACAAATTGGACCGCCGCCGTCGGGTGAGGTGAGGTGAGGTGTCTCTGCTCGTCCGGTGCAACCACGGTCTGCAGGGTTGGATCGCCGAGGTAAGGTCAAAATACTCCTGCGCTGCACCGTCACTTGAAAGGAACAGAAGAGAGAGAGGCGACGTCTCCTTCCATTTGCTTGGCGCCAACCAACCAGATGTAGCATGCGGTGGTACAACGTACGTATGCACCCTGTGGATGTAACGTGACACCGCCGGTGACGCCACGATTTTGCTGCCGCTTGCCTTCCCCGTTACCAAGGACAGATGTAGAGGAGTCACGCCAAGTCCAGCGTGCGACCCCATCCCTTTCGGCCCAGTTCGTTTGGGTAAAAACGAACAGACCTCACGGCCCGGTGCGTGATGGTCTGAACATATATGGTCTGTTTTGCATCCGGATCGACCCATTTCGATCGTAAACATGCGTTAGTTTTGGGTTGCGGCGGACAACAAATGGACGCGTCGCTCGTCCGCGCCGGCGCCGCGTGGTAGGCGGTCACCTACCTCCCACCGGCTGACATTAATGTGCACGCTCGGTCGGCCCCACCTGTCATCCACCCAGCGAACGGGCACCGTCCTACTTAATTGGGAAGCCGTGGACCAGTCGCCGTCCACACTCCACACTCCAGCCCGTGCTGCCTCCTCGAACCCCGACACTTCCTAACCCTAACTCTCCCTCTTCCCGTCCTCAATCTTGCCGGTCGGCTGCCGCGGCGCCATGGGGTTCTGGAACACCGGCCGCAAGGGGAAGCACGACCACGAGGTTGGCTCGTCCTCGGGCCGCCGCCGCCGCGTCGTCAAAGAGGAATCCGCATCACCGCCGAGGAGGGCCCCCCGCCGCCCGCATTCTCCATCGCCCCTACGGCCGCCGGCGAGCGCGACCGGCACTACATCCACGCGGATGTATGCCGGCGTTATTGGGCGACGAGGACGCCGCTCCCCTGGAGCGACGTGCACCTCCCCAATAACTGGCATCTCTCCATTGACCGGGTGTCGATCCTGCCGGTCCCGACGAGCGGACGTGCGCGCCACTAGGAAATTGAGCGCCGCCGCCGCCTCCTGCCAGACGACCTCTGCTACGACCTGAGGTACGTCGTCGACTCCGAGCTTTGGGACACGTGGTTAAGTGTAAGGGCATATTTATCCCCAAGATGTTTTGGTGATTGATGACAATGCTTGTGCGGACTAATCGCGTGCGTTAAGTTCTTTCAGAGATTCATCCTTTGGCACGAGACGATTTTCTCCCATCGGTGTTTTATTCAAGACGGTGTAGCTCCTTCGTTTCGTTGTTGGTGGTCTAGTCTCGTAGGAGTCACCGTACTATCAAGAGGGGATCCGCTTTGGTAAGACTTGGGTGGAATCAACATGTACGCATCCATATCACACCCGTCATTTTCTTTCCGCTTCATTGGAGCTGCCGTTTTCCCCTTAGTATGCTTTGCTCTGCCCAAGCGGTAGTACCACGACCCACAGTGGTAGTACCGCCGAAGCTCCCCAGCGGTAGTACCTCTCTCAGAGCGGTAGTACCGCTCTCCGAACGGTAGTACCGCTTGGGGCCTTCGACCGTAGTACCGCAGTGCTTCCGGGCTACTGTCGCCTCGATTCGAGAACGATGTTTTTCGTGTCGGGTTTTGCGGTACTAAGGGCGGTAGTTGTGGCGGTAGTACCGCTCCAAGCGGTAGTACCGCACCTACCCCCACGGTAGTACCGCCCTGGGGTCAGGCCCCTGTCAGCGCGGCAGTACCGCTGGGTTGAGCGGTAGTACCGCCCGGAGCGGTAGTACCGCCCTTCCCTAGCGGTAGTACCGCTCTGTGCGGGGCTGCTCAGTGGGATAACGGTTGGATTGTTCCCCCCCCCCACTATATAAAGGGGTCTTCTTCCCCAAAGTTGACCTACCTCTTTCCCCCAAAGTTCCATTGTTGCTCCAAGCTCCATTTTCGCCCGATCTCTCTCCCTAGCCAATCAAACTTGTTGATTTGCTCGGGATTGGTTGAGAAGGCCCAGATCTACACTTCCACCAAGAGAAATTTGATTCCCCCCACTTATCCCTAGTGGATCTTGTTACTCTTGGGTGTTGAGCACCCTAGACGGTTAAGGTCACCTCGAAGCCATACTCCATTGTGGTGAAGCTTCGTGGTGTTGTTGGGAGCCTCCAAGTGTTGTGGAGATAGCCCCAATCTTGTTTGTAAAGGTCCGGTTGCCGCCTTCAAGGGCTCCAATAGTGGAATCACGGCATCTCGCATTGTGTGAGGGCGTGAGGAGATTACGGTGGCCCTAGTGGCTTCTTGGGGAGCATTGTGCCTCCACACCGCTCTAACGGAGACGTACTTCCCCTTAAAAGGAAGGAACTTCGGTAACACATCCTCGTCTCCACCGGCTCCACTCTTGGTTATCTTGTCCCTTTACTTTTGCAAGCTTACTTGAGTTGTATCTATTGCTTGCTTGTGTGCTTATTGTCTTTGCATCATATAGGTTGTCCACGTAGTTGCACATCTAGACAACCTATTTCATTGCAAGGTTTAAATTGTTAAAGAAAAGTCTAAAAATTGTTAGTTGCCTATTCACCCCCCCCTCTAGTCAACCATATCGATCCTTTCAATTGGTATCAGAGCCTCGTCTCTTTATTAAGGACTTTGCCGTCCGAAGAGTATGGTTGACACCCACGACGGTGCGGAGGAGCACTCCGGTGTGAATCCCATCTCGTCCACGGCCGAAGGGGGAGCCTCGGTCTCACGTGAGGAATTCAATGTGGCTTTAGACACATTGAAAACCTCCATGACGGCCGAGGTTAAAAGCATGTTTTCTGAATTCCTAGACGGACTTAAACTATCTACCTCGCCGATGAAAGTGGGTGATCCCACTAACAAGGTGACGGATGCTACCTCCGACAAGGGGGAAGCTAACAGTGAAAAGAGTCCGTCTACTAGTGGTAGAAATGGCACCGGCATCTTTGCCAATGTGGAACCCCCAGTGTATAGAGGACCGATCCCCTCTACTCATTTGAATCATGCCGGTCCTCCTCCTAAATATGTGAAAAATGAAGATTTTGACTCTTGGGTTTATCGCTTCAAGCGTCACTTAAAACATGTGAACACTAACCTTTGGAGAATTATTGAAGAAGGTTTCTATCCTCATGATCCAAGCAACTTCACCCCTCGAGAAGAAGTGGACAATCAATTCAATGAGAGTGCTCTCTTCATCATCCAAGATGCAATCCTTCCCGAAGATCTCCCTCATCTTCGACCTCATGTCATGGCTAAAGAAGCATGGAAATGTGTTGAGTCTCTCTATCGAGGAAGTGCTAGCATTCAACGCTCCAACTATGAAGTGGTGCAAGATGAAGCCGATGAGTTTGCAATGAAAGAGGATGAAGAACCTCGTGAGCTCTTTCGAAGAGTGACCAAACTCGCGGTCGCACTCCGAGATCATGGGAGCAAGGACACGGATGACAACTGGATCAAGCGCAAGTTCCTCAAGGCCATGATGCCCTACAACAAGGCCATGTCCTCCGTCATTCGCCAAAGACCGGACTTCCACTCCATGACCTCAGGTGAAGTGTTGGATGAGTTTGTTGCAATGAGCATCTTGGACAAGACCGCCGACAATGCGGTGCTCCGTTCTCAAAGGGCAAAGAAGCCCAATCTTGCCTTGAAGGCCAAGGTTAGTGTGGAAGAAGAAGAAGAAGAGGAAGATGAGGAGAGCAACCCCGAGGACACGAAGTATGATTATCATGAGCACATGGCTCTTGCCTCAAGACAATTTTGGAGTAAGAAGAATACAAGACCCAACTTCAACAAGAACAACTCAAGTGGCCTCAAGGGCAAGCAACGAGTTAGAACTTGTTTCAACTGTGGCAATGTTAGCCATTTCGTTGCGGATTGTCCTTACGAGAAGCGGGAAGACAATGGTGGCAAGTTCATCCGAAAAGACAAAGCCAAGTCCTTCCCCAACAAGAACAACTTCACCAAGAAGACTCCTACTCGCGGGTTGGTGGTTCAAGAAGAATACCGTGAGGATGACGATGATGATGAAGATGGTGAAACAATGGCCATGGCATCCGTTGCCATTGTCACAACTCCCCGGGTGTCTCTCTTCGATGCACCTAACGAGAACATCACCGCCAAGTGCCTCATGGCTAAGGCCACCAACAAGGTAACCCCCAATATCAAAACCACCATTATTCCTAATCCTCCTTCAACGGATGACTTTGATAATGGTAAGAGGTCTAATGAGGAGATTAATGAATTTGAGTCCTTCATGAGTAAGCTCAAGGGCAAATCCAAGAAGCACTTCGTTGCTCTCTTGGAACAACTTGGTGAAGCCAATGACATGATAGAGGCTCACGAAGAAACCATCTCTGAGATGGAAGGTCATAGTCGTGATTACGCCGATGAGATATCGGATCTATCTAATGATCTTGCTAAAGAGCGTGGGCATCGTTTGGCTCTTGAGGAGTCACACAACGATGACCATGCCAAATTAAAGAAAGATCTTGATCATGCTCTTGTTGTGTCTCGTGTTCTAACTTCCGAGAAGGCTAAACTTGGGGTTGATCATGCTAGACTCAAGGAGGAGTTTGATGTACTTGACAAGGCCCATAAGGTCTTGAAAGGTGCTCATGCAAACCTCAAGGAGTCTCATGCTCAACTCCAAGTTAAGCTTACCAAGGAAAAGGCCACATTTCCTCACATGGTCTTAATTGATAATGCAAATGCTACTAACCCATGTTGTGAGCATGTGCATCTTGTGGAGGAGAATGCCAAGTTGAAGGAACAACTCGAGAAAGGTCTTGTGTCATGCATACAAGGCGAGAAGAACCTAAATGACCTTTTGAGCAATCAAAAGGAAGTTGTGGGCAAGGAGGGAGTTGGGTTCACGCCCAAGTCCAAGAACAAGAAGAAGAACAAGGAGAAGAATAACAAGACCAATCGACCTCCCCCGCTCAAGCAAACTTTTGTGAAGGAGGGAGAGGGTGCTCCTAAGAAGAAGAATGACAATGCGAGGAGTGGTGATGCCAAAGAGCGCAAAGCCATCTCTCCCAACAAAGCCGGCGACTTTAACCCTTCTTATGTGTTGTGTCGTGCTAGCGATGGGCATGTTTATGCTAAATTTGTTGGTTCTTCTTATGAGTACATTGAATGGTCTATTTGGGTTCCTAAGACCCTTGTTACTAACATCAAAGGACCCATTACTCAATGGGTACCTAAAACCAAGCATTGATATCTTGTAGGTGTTTGCTTCCGGTGGGGGATCATGGTTGCTCGATAGTGGAGCAACAAATCATATGACCGGGAGCAAGGACTTGGTGGTGGACGTGCACAAGATCCCATCTATGCCCACCAATGTTGAATGGGGTGATGCCTCACATTCTAAGGTATTGGGTCTTGGCAAGGTTGTCATTTCTCATGATCTAACGATCGAGAAAGTCATGCTTGTTGAGTCCCTTGCGTTCAATTTACTTTCCGTTCGTCAACTCGCACTCATGGGCTTTGCCACCTTCTTTGATATTGATACCGTGGCCCTCTTGTGGAGCAAGACTCTTAAAGTAGCCTTTGTTGGGCATGTCGAGAACGGTCTCTATGTGATTAACTTTTCGGAGCAACCCACTAAGACCGCGACATGCCTAATGGCTAAAGTTGATGTGGGATGGCTTTGGCATCGCCGTTTAGCCCACGTCAATATGAGATCTTTGCAAAGTCTTCTCAAGGGGGACCATGTTCATGGACTAACGAATGTTAGTTTTGCCAAAGATCGTGTTTGCAGTGCTTGTATCGAAGGAAAGCTTCATGAGACGGCTCACCCTCCCACGACTATCATCTACTCGAAGAGACCCTTGGAGCTCCTGCACATGGACCTCTTCGGGCCTCCATCCTTTGATAGTCTTGGGGGTAGAAAGTATTGCTTGGTGATTGTGGATGATTATTCAAGATACACTTGGGTATACTTCTTCAAGAGGAAGAGTGAGACTCAACAAACCGTCATCGACTTTGCAAATGAAGCTCAACGTCAACATAATGCAAAGATCCTGACAATAAGAAGTGACAACGGCACCGAGTTCAAGAACTACACCTTGGATGAGTTTCTTAGTGATGAAGGGATCAAGCATCAATATTCTGCACCATATACCCCTCAACAAAATGGTGTTGCGGAGAGGAAGAACCGGACGTTGATGGATGCGGCAAGGACCATGATGGCGGAGTTCAAGTCTCCATACAACTTTTGGGCCGAAGCCATCAACACAGCATGTCATGCATCCAATCGGCTCTATCTCCGCAAAGGCTTGAACAAGACTCCGTATGAGATACTCACCGGGAACAAGCCCAATCTCAAGTACTTCCGGGTGTTCGGGTGTAAGTGTTTCATTCTCAAGAAAGGTGTTCGTTTGTCTAAATTCGAGGCTAGAGCTCATGAGGGCATATTTGTTGGTTATGCTACAAACTCTCATGCTTACCGTGTTCTCAACAAGTCCAACGGACTCATTGAGGAGACGTGTAACGTAGAGTTTGACGAAAATAACGGCTCCCAAGTGGAGCAAAGTGGTACTTGTGATGTAGGTGATGAAATTCCTCCCCAAGCCATAAGAAGAATGGGTATTGGTCATATCCTACCCATTGAGGAACCCCTTGTGGCCGAAGGAGAAGGACAATGCTCCACCTCTGTGGAGCCTTCACCTACTCAAGACCCACACGCTTCCGAAGAACAAAGTGAAGGCCCTCAACCTCGGGAACAAGACCAAGGGCAAGATCAATCTCAAGATGGTGGTGAACCTCACATGATGCCCAAGGTCAAGTTCTCCCCCTCGAGCAAGTTCAAGATCATGAGCAAGCTCAAGATCAAGAACAAGCTCATGACGACGCTCAAGATGATCAAGTGAACCCTCCTCCTTCGACATCCGAGGAGGAATTGGAGCGTCGTGCCGCGAAGATTGCTTCCAAACTCACCACCAAAGGTCATCTCATGGAGAATGTGGTTGGAAGCCTAAGAAAGGGGGTAAGCACTCGTAGACAATTAGCAAACTATTGTGAACATCACGCGTTTGTCTCTTGTGTTGAACCCCATAAGGTCTATGAGGCGCTCGAAGACTCGGATTGGCTCAATGCCATGCATGAAGAACTCAACAACTTCGAGTACAACAAGGTGTGGAGGTTGGTGCCAAGGCCTTCCGGGAACCATAACATCATTGGAACCAAGTGGATCTTCAAGAACAAGCAAGATGCTCATGGGAACATAATTCGCAACAAGGCAAGATTGGTAGCTCAAGGCTACTCCCAAGTCGAGGGTATCGACTACGGTGAAACCTTTGCTCCCGTTGCTCGCCTTGAATCCATTCGTTTGTTGATTGCTTATGCTTCCCATCACAACTTTAAGTTGCAACAAATGGATGTGAAAAGTGCTTTTCTTAATGGTCCTATTAATGAGTTGGTCTATGTCAAGCAACCCCCCGGGTTCGAGGATCCCTTCTTTCCGGATCATGTATATCAACTCGATAAGGCACTCTATGGCCTTAAACAAGCCCCACGTGCGTGGTATGACCACCTTACCGAGTTGTTACAAGATCGTGGATTTGAAGTTGGGCTAATCGATCCCACTCTTTTTACTAAGAAGGTCAAAGGGGAGTTGTTTGTATGCCAACTATATGTTGATGACATTATCTTTGGTTCCCCTAACAAAGCTTTCAATGAAGAATTTGCCGCTCTCATGACCTCTAAGTTCAAGATGTCTTCAATGGGAGAGTTGAAGTTCTTCCTTGGTTTTGATATCAAACAAAGAAGAGAAGGTACCTTCATCAACCAAGCCAAATACACTCAAGACATGCTCAAGAGATTCAAGCTAAGTGATGTCAAGCCGGCCTCTACTCCAATGCCCACCAAGTGCCAACTTGACATTGATCCCAATGGTAAAGCGGTGGATCAAAAGGTATATCGCTCCATGATTGGCTCCTTGCTTTACCTTTGTGCATCTAGACCGGATATCATGTTGAGTGTGGGGATGTGTGCACGGTTTCAAGCTGCACCGAAGGAAAGTCACTATGTGGCGGTCAAGCGAATCTTTCGATATTTGGCTCATACCCCAAACTTTGGCTTATGGTACCCAAGAGGGGCAAACTTCAAGCTTGAAGGATTTACGGATTCCGATTGGGCGGGAGACAAAGTGGATAGGAAGTCCACTTCCGGAGGGTGCCAGTTTCTTGGGTGCTCTTTGGTGAGTTGGTCTTCCAAAAAGCAAAGTTGTGTATCTCTCTCGTCCACCGAAGCTGAATATGTGGCGGCCGGTAGTTGTTGTGCACAACTCTTATGGATGAGGCAAACTTTAAAGGAATACGGTGTCATTTGTGACAAAGTGCCTCTTTGGTGTGACAACGAAAGTGCCATCAAGATTTCTCTCAACCCGGTGCAACACTACAAGACGAAGCATATTGAGATTCGGTATCATTTCATCCGGGATCACATTAGGCGAGGAGAGATCGAGCTCAAGTATGTCAACACTCATGATAACCTTGCAGATATTTTCACGAAGCCCTTGGATGAAGCAAGATTTCGCGAGTTAAGGCATGAGCTAAATATCATTGATTCGAGCAATGTGACTTGAACCCTTGCACACCCCACCCCACTCAACTTGGTGTCTAGCTTAGATGTAGGCATGGACATAGGGGGAGTGTTGTTCTCTCAATGAACTCTCCCTCCCCCCATTATGCATAAATCGATCAACTCTTTCACATTAGCCATTTTTGATGGTATTTGTGCTTCAAAGACGAGTGTTGGTCATGGGCCCAAGGATAATTCTTCGCGGTGCCATACCAATTGACTCAAACATAGGTGGCTCCGGCCACCGTTCTCTCCTGAGAGAGGCCAGAGCTCGCTCTGTTTCGTGTGTTTGTTTTTGTTTGAGTGGTTTCTGGTCTGTTGTTTGTGTGTGTGCTGCCTGGTTGGTCTTCTCTTTCTCTTGCCCTTGCTTTCGTTTTTTTGGAGCGTTAGCCGTTGGTTTAGGAGCAGTGTGGTTGCTGAAGCGGTACTACCCGGGCTCCCCTCCAGCGCGGTACTACCGCCATGAGGCGCGGGCCGGGGGTTATATCAGGGGCAGGGGGAGTTTTCTTCTCCCCCATACCCATTCGCTCACCCCCTTGCTCTGTTCCTCTCTCCTCAGCAACCGGCGCCGCGGGAGGGCTCCAGGCGGATCTCCCTCTCCGGGGTGCTCCTCTCCATTTCCTTTGGTGGAGTCGATCCCCACCGTTTCCTCTTGCCATGGATGCCGGTATTGCTCCCGTTCTCTTTTTCCTTGTGTCTAGATTTCCAATCTAGCTTCTTAGGGCAATAGCAGTTGCATCTCTAGATTTTTGGCCAGATCTAGGCTTGAGTAGGATGGAGATTGCTTCTAGACAGTTTGGATTAGTGTTTGGTTGGAGTATTTTTGAATTTGGTAGGACGGTAGTACCGGATCTGACCACGGAAGTAGGAAACTGCTATTTCCCCGCCTCGAGCGGTACTACCGCTTTCTCCAGAGCGGTACTACCGCTTGGAGCGGTACTACCGCTGAAGGGTCACGGTACTACCGCCCCTCTACCAGTTTCTGTCATGCTCCTACCTCTCAGTGATCTTTTTGCTCGTGTTTTGTGTCTTACGCTCGTTCTCTCTAGTTTTTTGCGTGTTTGTGTGTGTGGTTCCAGGTGATGAGGTTCCTGAGCATCAGGCTCGTCGTGTCAACCCCGGTCGTGCCTCGTCCAAGCGCTACCGCACCACTGAGCCTGCCGGAGGATCTTCTAGTGCTCCACCTCCTCCTCAACTATAGAAGAAGCCTGGGGTCAAGCCAAAGCCAGGCAAAACCGTGCCAGAAATGCCGCCCAAGGAGTTCTGGGCAAGGCGCTGCCGCAACCCGTATGAGATCGACCAAGATCCCACTTTGATCAACCGTCCGTTCTGGAACAGGTTCCAGTTTGCCATCTTCTTTGATGTCCTCAAAGCCAAGAAGAATCTCTATGTCAATGTGCACTCCATCGACACCGAGCATATGGAGAACGATCCTGAATACTTTGGTAAAGCTCTTCAGATGTGCACTCAACTGAACATTCTTGGGATCATGCAATTCAACAAGGACTACGATGCTGATATTGTGGCCCAATTCTATGCCACGGTTCACCTTGGGACTGATGAGGACAGGACACTGACTTGGATGACCAATGGCAAGTTGCTTTCAGTCAAGTGGAAAGCTTTCATGGAGTTGATTGGGGTGGAAGATCTAGGTCTTGAGTCTTCTGTCGGCTTTCGCCCCCACCGTCGCGCCAATGCCACTCACAAGCAAGCTCTATGGCCCTACTGCACTTTGAGGATCAACCCTGAGACGAAGAAGGAAACCTATGAGCTGCCTGCCTATCTGGATATCCTTCACCGTATCTTCAGAGAGACTCTTTTCCCTCGTATCGGGAATCTGGACCAGGTTCACTCCTATCTCGTGGACATGCTTCTCTTCTGCCAGCGTGAGAAGGGACAGAACACCGGAGAGTCCTTGGATATCTCTCATGTTATGTGGTCCGAGCTGCTTTCTGCTATCTCCGAGCGCAAGTGCCCGATTTATGGTCCGTTCATTATGCTGCTCATTGAGAAGGCCTGGGATCGTGTCTATCCCAAGGTGCTGCTGGAGACTGGAGAGTTGGTCTCTCACGATGTCAAGCGTCTGAGGAAGAAGGATAACTGGGGCACTCAGGCCCCTAGGACTGGAGTTCCTTCATCTGCTGCTGCCATGGAGACTGAGGAGGAGATTGGGGCTGAGGCTGAGGATGAAGATGATGACTACGTGCCTTCTGAGGCAGAGCCCTCTTGGGCCAAGAAGCTCAAGATCAAGGTGAAGAAGCTATTCTGCATGGAGTCTCACGGTCAGTACATGACTCATGTGGCTGAGAAGAAGGCCCGAGGTCGCCACAAGGAGCTCATGCGTCAGATGGGTGCTATTGTGATTAGTGGTTCTGAGGATCAGCTTACCGAGGAGGAGGAGTGGATTCAGCAGCACTGCCCTTGGACTGATTCTGATGCTGAGCACTTCCCGGCTGACGATGGTGGCGCAGATGATCCCTCTGAGATCTGATGTGTGTCCCTCGTTTGCCATCACCTGGAGCCGTAGCAGCACTCCCTCTCCTTTTTGGTGTCTCGATGCCAAAGGGGGAGAGAGTTTAGGGATTTGTGCTTTGTGTCTTCCGTCTTCTATGTTTGTGTTTTCGCCTGTTGCTTTATTTGGTTTGTGTCTGTGAGACCTAAGTTCTGGTTTCTATCAGTGAGACCTAATCTCGAGTCATACGGTGTGAGACATATGCTACCTTACCTTTCCAGTATCATTATCTATGTCTATCTAGCTTATGAGTTGCATGCTTATCCTGTTATCTATGTTGCTCTCATATATCTTCCTTAGGTAGTTGGTCTCTAAAATGAAGGGGGAGCATTGATCCTGGCATCTGTGCCGTGCAGTCCAAAGCACTTATCTAGGTAGCACACATCCAGGGGGAGCCCTTCTACATTTTAGGACGGTTGTGTTTTTGCGCTTATCCTTTATCTATCATATTGTGCAAATCCCGTATTGTCATCAATCCACCAAAAAGGGGGAGATTGTAAGGGCATATTTATCCCCAAGATATTTTGGCGATTGATGACAATGCTTGTGCGGACTAATTGCGTGCGTTAAGTTCTTTTAGAGATTCATCCTTTGGCACGAGACGATTTTCTCCCCTCGGTGTTTTATTCAAGACGGTGTAGCTCCTTCGTTTATTGTTGGTGGTCTAGTCTCGTAGGAGTCACCGTACTATCAAGAGGGGATCCGCTTTGGTAAGACTTGGGTGGAATCAACACGTACACATCCATATCACACCCGTCGTTTTCTTTCCGCTTCATTGGAGCTACCGTTTTCCCCTTAGTATGCTTTGCTCTGCCCCAGCGGTAGTACCGCGACCCACAGCGGTAGTACTGCCGAAGCTCCCCAGCGGTAGTACCGCTCTCCGAATGGTAGTACCGCTTGGGGCCTTCGGTCGTAGTACCGCAGTGCTTCCGGGCTACTGCCGCCTCGATTCGAGAACGATGTTTTTCGTGTCGGGTTTTGCGGTACTAAGGGCGGTAGTTGTGGCGGTAGTACCGCTCCAAGCGGTAGTACCGCGCCTACCCCCACGGTAGTACCGCCCTGGGGTCAGGCCCCTGTTAGCGCGGCAGTACCGCTGGGTTGAGCGGTAGTACCGCCCGGAGCGGTAGTACCGCCCTTCCCTAGCGGTAGTACCGCTCTGTGCGGGGCTGCTCAGTGGGATAACGGATGGATTGTTCCCCCCCACTATATAAAGGGGTCTTCTTCCCCAAAGTTGACCTACCTCTTTCCCCCAAAGCTCCATTGTTGCTCCAAGCTCCATTTTCGCCCGATCTCTCTCCCTAGCCAATCAAACTTGTTGATTTGCTCGGGATTGGTTGAGAAGGCCCAGATCTACACTTCCACCAAGAGAAATTTGATTCCCCCCACTTATCCCTAGCGGATCTTGTTACTCTTGGGTGTTGAGCACCCTAGACGGTTGAGGTCACCTCGAAGCCATACTCCATTGTGGTGAAGCTTCGTGGTGTTGTTGGGAGCCTCCAAGTGTTGTGGAGATAGCCCCAATCTTGTTTGTAAAGGTCCGGTTGCCGCCTTCAAGGGCTCCAATAGTGGAATCACGGCATCTCGCATTGTGTGAGGGCGTGAGGAGATTACGGTGGCCCTAGTGGCTTCTTGGGGAGCATTGTGCCTCCACACCGCTCTAACGGAGACGTACTTCCCCTTAAAAGGAAGGAACTTCGGTAACACATCCTCGTCTCCACCGGCTCCACTCTTGGTTATCTTGTCCCTTTACTTTTGCAAGCTTACTTGAGTTGTATCTATTGCTTGCTTGTGTGCTTATTGTCTTTGCATCATATAGGTTGTCCACGTAGTTGCACATCTAGACAACCTATTTCATTGCAAGGTTTAAATTGTTAAAAAAAGTCTAAAAATTGTTAGTTGCCTATTCACCCCCCTCTAGTCAATCATATCGATCCTTTCATTAAGGTACTCCGTCTTCATCGGCACCTCGTAGGGGCCGCGTCAGCCACATGAGTGTCGCGCGTGCTCCGAGCCCTCCCCAAGTGCGCGGGCATAGGGTGGTGCGCGGCATCATGCCGACGCCGTCGACGTCGCCCTTTCCGTCGCCACCACCTCCTCCTCGCATGACAGAGGAGGAGGAGGCCCGACTCCTTCAACGTGTCATGGAAGACTCCATGCGCACGCACGACGGCCGCCAGTGGGAGGGCCTAGAGACCATGATGGCCCTCTCTGCCGCCGGCGACATGGCCGTGCCAGAGCTACAGATGGTGACAAGGGAGGAGGTGCTGGAGGAGGAGCCCGTCGCCGTGTTCCACCCGGGCTTGGTGGGCCAGACGTGGAGCTGGTCGTGCACGGCTCCGGAGATGGCCGACGCCGTGGGGTGCGACCGCTGGGGGTGCGACAGCCTGTTGTGCACACCAGGAACCCACTTGACCCAAGCGGACATGGGCCGTCCCATTGCCGCCCCAGACGGACGAAAATAGGCCAAAACAGACGTATATTTGAGGTCATGCACTAGAGTTGATCTCATAGGTGCTTCTTTTGTCGCAAAGGTCCATGCGAAAGTCGTCCAAAGAAGTAGCGTGGATCTTCCAAACATAATCCCTCCACTCCTCTGGAGATCATCGGCAATGACCGCCGCCGTCGGGTGAGGTTAAGTAAGAGCATCTCCAGCCGCGCCCCCAACAGGCCCCCCAGGCGATTTTTTTGGCGCCGGCGCCAAAAAAACGACCCAGTCGCACCCCCAGGACGACGGAAAGCGCCGGTTCGGCCCGTTTTTCCGCCCGGCGGCCGCAGGCCGAACCCGGCACGCTGGGGGGGCGCTTGGGGGCTCCGGCGCAAGGGAAAAGCGCGGCTGACCACGCCGTCAGGTGAAAAGCCAAGATTTTCTTCCCGACCTGCCTCCCACCCCTCGCACTCTCGGCCGCCACTAGCTATATCCCGGTGCCACCCGCCGCCCTTCACCGATAGATAGCCATTCCCCACCGGAAAAATAGCAGAGGTTCACCGCGGCAGCCCCTCCGACAACAGCTGGGCGTTTCCGGCCGCCATTTCCGGCCGTCGGAGGGGCAGTTTACCGGCGGATGCCCGCCCACCAGGCGCAAGGTGTTCGGCGATTTGCCTGCCTCGGTGATGGACTCGGATGATGAGGAAGTGCTCGCGGCGCTGCTGGAGAAGGAAGCCGAGGCCGACGTCCAGGGAGAAGAGCATCTCATGGTGCTCGCCGCCCTCACCCAGCTGCCGGCGAGCAATGAAAAGCCGCGGCGAGGTGGCTCGGCGCCGGGGCGGGTGAAAGCAAAGAACCGGCATCGTCTCGAAGGCTACTGCATGCTCTACGCCGACTACTTCGCCGATGCTCCACTTCACGGCGACAGAACATTTCGGCGCCGTTATCGGATGAGGAGAAAACTTTTCCTCAGGATTGTGAATTCCATCCGGGAGTTCGACAACTACTTCAAATGCAAGATGGATTGCACCGGCAAACTTGGATTCACCTCGATCCAGAAATGCACGACAACGATGAGGATGCTTGCATATGGAGCTCCCGGTGACTCACAGGACGACTATGGGCGCATGGCCGAGTCCACTAGCATAGAGTGTTTCTACAAGTTTTGTCGGGCAGTGGTGGCAGTGTTTGGACCGCAATACTTGAGAACACCCAATGCGGAAGACACTGCTCGGATCCTAGCACAGAATGCAGCAAGAGGATTTCCTGGGATGCTTGGAAGCATCGACTGTATGCATTGAAAATTGAAGAATTGCCCATTTGCTTGGTAGGGGATGTACAAAGGCGCCAAAGGCGGTTGCAGTGTGGTACTTGAGGCCGTGGCCACACATGACCTCTGGATTTGGCACTCCTTCTTTGGTATGCCATGAACTCACAATGACATCAACGTGCTGCAGTGCTCTCCTGTCTTTGCCAAGCTTGTTGAAGGTCATTCTCTTCCGGTGAACTTCGAGATCAATGGGAGGCACTACAACAAGGGGTACTATCTAGCTGATGGCATCTATCCGAGATGGTCGACATTTGTGAAGACCATCAAAAACCCTGTGTCAGGAGGCAAGAATGCCTGGTTTGCGAAGATTCAGGAGGCTTGCAGGAAGGATGTCGAGCGGGCATTTGGTGTGCTCCAATCTCGATTTACTGTTGCCCGGTACCCCGCTCAGACCTGGTCGAAAGATCAAATGTGGGAGATCATGACCTGCTGTGTCATCTTGCACAACATGATCATTGAGAGCGAGCAGGAAGAGCCATTGTTTGACACTGAACCATACCACAGGCAGGGTCCTCTTGCCCAAGTTGATCACCAGCTACCATCAACCTGGACTGCCTACCTCAGTATGCGTCAGGAGATCCGAGACCCACAGGTGCATCATCAACTGCAGCAAGATCTGATAGAGCACCTATGGAGGATCAAGGGCGACGCCGGGCGCGACGTGTGATGAAATATGAGTTTTTATTTGTTGAACTATATAATTTGTATTGAACTATTTGTTGTTGTACTATTTTGTTGAAATATTTTATTTTTTTGTGATGAAATATGTGATAAAAAAATATTTATGCTGACAATTGAACGCCGAGCCACGGCGAACCACGCCGAATATGGGCCTATTCTCGTCCATATGGGCCTTTTTTGCCGAAATGAGGCTAAAAAGTGGGCCAACATCGGCGCCCTGGGGGCGAGCTGGGGCCGACGATCGGGCGCAAAAACCGGCCCCAACGCTGAATGTATCGCCAGCTCGCTCCGAGGGGACGATTTTTAGGCATCCTGGGAGCATCATTAGAAGCGAAGAAAAAGAGAAGCAGAGTGCGAGGCAGCCGGGTTCAAACGCCCTCTACACAGGACTACGCGTAAACAAGTCCATCGCTGCCCGGTGGGGCCAGCGGTCTCCATGGCCCGCCGAAAAAGGGCTCTGCGAGTGGGCCCAGACCAGCCGCAGGAACCAGAGATACGGCCCGCTACACGATGACCCTGCTCGCTTGCTCTTGTGCAGCGGCTCGGCTCGGCTCCGCCCACCAACCCAGCACAGCAGCAGCACTCTAGCAGCCAGCCTCCCCCCCCTCCCTCCTCGTCGCCGGCCCTCCACCCCCTCCCTCCCTCCCTCCCTCCGGCGGGCCCCGCGCCCTCCCCTCCCCTCCCCTCACCGCATTTATTCCCCAGCCTCCGACCCCGTGCTCCCCCTTCTCCCCTCTCGGCTCACCCTCTCCCCGTGATCCCTGTCACGGACGCCGCCGCCGCCGCGCCTGTCTATAATGGCGAGCGGCGCCAGGAATGGCGGGCTGGGGTCCAGGGCGGGCGGCAAGATGGACAGGCAGCAGGGCTCCACCGCCACGCCCAAGGCGCCCGCCGGGAAGCCCCGCCTCTCCGCGGCTGGCGGCGCGTACCGCCGCACCAGCTCCGGCCCGCTCCCCGCCGCGGGCGGCCGCAACTCGTCCGAATCCGGAGGTAGGTCCGCCCGCCCCGCCGCTCTAGAGCCGGATCCCGATTTGGATTCGCTGTTACCCTACCCGCGAGAGGTTTTTTTGGGGGTTTGCCGTCCGGTCTGATCCGCATTTCTCTGGGTCCCCGCGGTTTGGATGAATCTGCCGCCTCGTCTCCTCAAGCTTTGCTGGTTTTGGTTCGCCGGCACAGCCGAGTGTGTCTGCTTGGGTGGTGCGATCGGGATGGTGAATGAATCTCTCCGGATTTCGGGTCTGCTCCTTCCTTCAGTAACGCCGCCGCGAGCTTTGCCTGGATGATGGAGTGTGACGCAGCTGCACAACGCCTGCACCGTCGTCTAGAAACTGTAGAGAGAACAAAATGGCCGCGATGCGTTTGGTGAATGCATCACAGTATCCTTGGATCGTATCATGCGAAAAAATCAATAGCGGATGCCGTGCTGCCCCATTTTTTCTTCCCATTTTAGAATATGCTGTTTCCTCGACGGGAGGACATTGCTGATGCGGTCTTAGTTGAGCTAGGACCATTGGTGTTCGTCCTCGAGCTGCCTCGTGCACCGCTCATGATGGCACTGCACCCAGCCGCCACCCACCCTTCCAATCTTTCAGTAACTGCGGGTTGTACCGAAGAGTCCCGCTTGGTAGATGCGCTTCCATAATTTTGCTTTTATGTTCCTCAGCTCTCTTACTAGATTGTGTACCGCAGTCAAACCGTCAAAGTAGACAATCCACTTACCATGGCTGGGAAGTGTGCTACGATTGCAGAGAGATCGCTGCTTTTTGTGGTGATTAGTTTTGCATTTGCCTTTTGCATTCCAGAAGAATTACTTGCTGAAAATGGTGTACGCTGTTCTCCTGTTGATATTATGAGATAAAATGCCTTCTTTCGCTAGATTATTTTGGTTGCACACGCTTCGCTTCAATTCTGCCTGACATGATCATTCCAAATTCATAAGCAAATTTGCATGTGTGCGTGGAAATGTCGATTCACCTGCTGCATCTGTTTAACCAAATGAATTTTGCCTCCCCCATTTTTTCTGCAGTTTCAAGCAGAGTTAGAGTTGCTGTAAGGCTAAGGCCTCGGAACGCAGAAGAGCAGGCGGCAGATGCTGATTTTGCCGACTGTGTTGAACTCCAGCCAGAGGTTTGACCTCCTGCTTAGCACACTGTGTGAAATATGATTCATTTAAGTTTCCCATGGACTCACTGGATTAACGTTTGATGTGTAGCTCAAAAGACTAAAGCTTCGTAAAAACAATTGGGAGTCCGACACATTTGAATTCGATGAAGTGCTTACAGAGTTTTCTTCACAAAAGAGAGTGTATGAAGTTGTTGCTAAACCAGTTGTGGAGGTATGTGAACTTCTAACATTGATACATCAGTAATCACAGTAGCTTGTGCTCTTAGTGAAATCTCCAACAAACAATATACATTTGCATGTTGCAAGCTTGTTGCTTTTAACCTATATTTTGTGGATAGATATTCTTAGCAGAATTTCAAATGACTTTTGGCGTGGGTGTTGATATGTCATGTAATAAAATCTGAAACTTTAGCCAAGTACCCCCTCTGTTCATTATTATAAGATGTTCTAACTTCTTTCTGAATCGGATGTATATAGACATTTTAGTGTGTTTGTTCACTCTTTCCAGTCTGTATGTAGTCCATATTGAAATATCCAAAACATCTTATAATAGTGAACTGAGGGAGTAGCTGACGTGATAGACGAAACCTGGAGTTGAACTCTTGGAACTTTCTTATTGTGTCATGGCCTTCAGTTTTACTCCTGGCATTTGTTTATTTTTACCAATACTCCTGCTATGTGTTACTTTCTTACCAATGTCAACGATGTCCGCGTTCTGCAGAGTGTTTTGGAGGGATATAATGGTACAGTTATGGCATATGGGCAGACTGGTACTGGCAAGACTTTTACACTTGGAAGGCTTGGTGATGAAGATACTGCTGCACGGGGAATCATGGTCCGTGCAATGGAGGATATTCTTGCTGATATAACCCCTGAGACTGATACAGTATCACTATCTTATCTACAGGTTTGTGATGCTTGGCTTCTGTGTGATTTTATCTTCTGCCTTCGTTTTGAATTTGTGCACAACTTTATACAGTTCTCTTACCGTAACTCTGTATTGGGTTGTCATTGCAGTTGTATATGGAAATGATACAAGATCTCCTTGATCCCGTAAATGATAACATAGCCATTGTAGAAGACCCAAGAACAGGGGATGTTTCGTTGCCTGGGGCCACTGTAGTTGAGGTTAGAGACCAGAAGAGTTTTATGGACCTTTTAAGAATTGGTGAAGCTCATCGTGTTGCTGCAAACACAAAGTTAAATACAGAGTCATCTCGTAGTCATGCAATTCTCATGGTAATCTTTATGTTCTTTGATCTTGCTGCCTATTAGCACATGATTACGACTACTGTGGTAATTTTTTTGACCTTCTGTGATTATCTTTGGTGAAGGTAAATGTCAGAAGGGCTGTAAAAGGTAGAAGTGAAATGAATGTTAGTATGTCTGCTGAAAATGGGCATTCGTCTTCAATGATGGACTCTCTACGACCACCTATTGTCAGGAAAAGCAAGCTTGTAGTTGTAGACCTGGCAGGATCCGAGCGAATAGATAAATCTGGTAAGTGCATTCTCATCGATAAAATTTGGCACATTTTTTCTTAAAAATGTTACGCCTTCCTACAATTTTATATCTTCGTCTTGAGATAATTATCTTTACTGTAAACTGCAACCCTGTAGAGCTGAAAATTGATGTTGTGCAGGAAGCGAGGGTCATACATTAGAAGAGGCGAAGTCTATTAACTTGTCCCTAAGTTCACTAGGAAAATGCATCAATGCACTTGCTGAAAGCAGCGCACATGTACCTGTTCGTGATTCCAAGCTTACTAGGTTGCTTAAAGATTCGTTTGGAGGTAAATTCCCTTGGTTTGGTCAAAAGTGAAAGTGATTTGACATAGCTAGGTCATCAGCCATCTTATTGCAAAGCTAGGAAGGCCTGCCTTTGTACGCCTTGTTGCCTGTAGGCTATTGCAGTTATTTGTTCTCACAGGTGCTTCTGTTGCTGGATTTCATAGGCACTGCAAGAACTTCATTGGTTGTGACGATTGGTCCATCTCCAAGACATAGGGGGGAGACTACAAGTACAATAATGTTTGGACAAAGAGTATGATCTTACACTAAGATATATTTAATTGCTTTATTTTTTCTTATCTTGACCAACTGGCAATCTCCTGATTCCATGGAAGTGTAGGAGAACTATTCTGATTTGCTTCGTTTATGTAATAACATTTACTTTAATGTCTCATTCTAGGCAATGAAGGTTCAGAACATGGTGAAATTAAAGGAAGAATTTGACTACAAAAGTTTGTGTCGGAGACTTGATATTGAATTGGACAAGTTAATCGCAGAAAATGAAAGGCAACGCAAATATTTTGATGATGAAATTGAACGAATAACAGCAGAAGCTCAATACCGTGTTGCTGAGGCAGAAAAGGAATGCAAAGTTTCTCTAGAGGTTTGCTTCCATCATAATGTTCTTTTACTTCTGTTCTGTGTGCGTTGAACTCCATGAGGGCACTATTTTTTCTAGGAATTTGACCGCGCTTCTTATATTTTTTACCTTTAGTTAGAGAATAAATATAAGTTTTGGGGCATCAGTAGTCTTAATTTGCTGAATTCCATAGGTGTAAACTTGGTTCTAGATCTCCACCATAAACTAACTTGAATCTTAAATTGCCTGGATAGTTTTTTAGTTGATACCTTTTCCATGTCTGGGCTCCTCAATTTTCTCACCTCTACCATCATTTAACTCTTCTGAAGCATCTCTGTTGGCTCTCTAGTGTCCCTCTAAAGGCGAGTTTGATCAAGAATAAGTACCATAATATTAACGCAAATAATCCTATGTTTATTTCGGAAACTCTTTTTTATTCGGTATTGTCCCTCTAAAGGCGAGTTTGATCAAGAATAAGTACCATAATATTAACGCAAATAATCCTATGTTTATTTCGGAAACTCTTTTTTATTCGGTATAAATGTCTGGATCTTAAAGCTTCCTAAATTATTACGTTGGCTCTAGCATGCTTGATTGACACTTCATTTGGTATTCATTTTACTGTGTGGTTTCTTATTGCAGAATGAGAAAATGAAGTACCATCAAGAATACTTGGACTCTATAAAGATACTAGAAGAGAAGTGGAAAGTACACCAACAGTCACCTAAGAAACAGGTACATCTTATCATGATTAGATCAGCTTTACTTATTGGTTATTTGGTCAGTCATGGGTTAATCTTTAATCTTTTATAAGACATCAGTTATGATGAAGTGCCACATCTTGTATTGTAAAATCTGAAAATGATTACCCATGCAATTTTTCAAATGTAGATTAAAGAGGAGTCTACATCAAATGGTGACGTGCAGGACTTACTGCAGAATGAGAAAATGTTACGCCAATCTGCTGAAGACGAGTCCAATGACCTTAAGAATCAATTATCACACTGGAAAAAGATGGAGGTACTGTCAATATATATTGCTAGAAAGATGACCTTAAGCATTAAGTATCACACTGGAAAACATATATTGTTTTTGAAAATAAACTCATTCCTCATTGTCGCTGCTAACTATATTTTCGTGTTATATAGACCACAGCTACTGCTGAAGTAGTGAGACTCCGGAGAATGTTGGATACTGAAGCTAGCCAGAAAGATAAACTTGAAGAAGAAATAGCTGTTTTGAAAAGTCAGTTAATGCAGTTAAGTCTGGATGCTGATGAGGTAGGACTTACTGCTGATGCTAGTTTTTATGTTATTAGTAACGTTTCGAATGATGTGAAATTATTATTTTTAATTTAACAAGTGGTGTATCTATTGTTTTGTATTTATTTGGTGATTCCCTGCCAACAACGCAATTATTATTCTTTTTGAATGTTTCACCTTGTAAAAGCATTATCAAGTTCTTTGGCTAACCAATTTTAGTTCAAGCAAACTCATAAATATTACTTGACTTGTAGCCTTCCCTATTATGTTGAATATACTGTCTTTATTCAATGCATCCAGCCATCTACAATTTGTTGGAACTCGTTTCCCTTTTTTACTTCTAATGAGTACTATAGTTCTATCCTAAGATCCATAATGTGCTTTTCGTTTCGTTTCAATCAGACAAGAATGGGCCTTGACACAGGAGATGGACCAGGAAAAATATTTCCTGGTTTAGATTCTTTGATGTCTCACTCTCGGAATTCACAGCCTAGAGAGCAGAGCAATGGACCTAAGGCGCCAGTCGCGAAACTCTTTGAGCAAGGTATTTATTACTTATTCTCGAGAATGAAATCTTGCCTGCAGTGTTGAAAATTTCAAATAGTCGAGTTTTTTCCCTGCCACTGGTTTTGGTTCTACACCTGATTCTCTCATGATTGCCTTCCAAATTCTGCTTTATTTGACCCTCTTGTTCTTTAAAGCATCTCCAAACTGTAAAACCAAATGATTAGCTTAAAAGTATTACTCTACCAGTTATTTCCCTGGTTATAAAAAGTGGTGCAAAATAATTCTGTTTTCTGAAAACAAATGATACCTAGTCCTTAAGTGTGTTTTGTGCTTCCTTACAAACTTACATATCATGGCAGAGACACCATAGCAGAGCAATCAAATGTGACACCTGACACATTTTGAGGAAATATTTTGTATGTAGTACTTACACACGCATCATATATAGTGATGATAATGATAAAACAGTACTGTATGATCTTGTGAATTAATACAGCTATCGCGGAATCAAAGGCAACAATGAGAATATTGATTTAAACCATGATGAAACCACTACAGCGTTTTGTCCCTGTTTTTAGTCTTTACCATAACTGTCATTTGAGCTGATTGACATCTCTAGAGTGTGATTGATCTTTTGATGAAAGTTGCCCCCCAATCTGTTTCAGTTGGGTTACAGAAGATATTGTCATTGCTTGAGTCAGAAGAACCTGATGTTCGTGTTCATGCCGTGAAAGTTGTCGCGAATCTGGCGGCTGAAGGTATAAGCTTCACATTGTTTTAGTTAGATATAAAGCTGCTACATATTGTTTTACATGCCATTGTTGCATTTGTTGCATGGGTATGTTCAGGGCCGTCCAAGGGCCTGTGCGAGCTGTGCTACATGATGAAGTTGATTTCATATATTTGAAGTTGATTTTTAGGCATCACCATTTGCTGCATGTTGCTACATGATGAAATGATACAGTAGCACTTATCTATAAGCATGTTACTGATCTCTGAATTAGCTCCTGGTTAGATATTAGGATATTGCAGCTGTGTTTTTCAGTTTCTACTTCAATTTAACCCGGGCACTAAACATCACTGTTTAATGTAAATATGTATTTTTTGGTGCGACATCTGATGCTTGCTTGCTCATGTCGATTCTCACTCTTTGGCCACAACTTGCAAATAGTTGCATTTATTTGCTCAACTTTGCCCCGAACATCATATGATTATGCACTAATTTCACATAATTGTGAAGTAACTATATTTGACCTTCCATACTTCAGAGGCAAATCAAGAAAAGATTGTAGAAGCAGGTGGCCTCACTTCCCTCCTAATGCTGCTTAGGAGCTCTGAGGATGAGACCATACGCAGAGTAGCAGCAGGAGCAATTGCTAATCTTGCAATGAATGGTTAGTAACCCAGCAGTATTTCGTTTATAATTCATGAATAGAAGTATTAACTAGTGATTTTTTTCTATGGTAGAAAATGCCTTCTTATCTTATCGTGATAATCTACATATGCAGAAACGAACCAAGATCTTATAATGGCTCAAGGTGGTGTAACCTTGTTGTCAATGACAGCATCTGATGCGGAGGACCCACAAACTCTAAGAATGGTGGCCGGAGCTATTGCTAACCTGTGTGGCAATGGTAACTATATTCTGCTGGTTTGCTGAAGCAAGCGCTCTATTATCTTAAGAATTTAACGTGCCGAAACACATGCAAAATTTAGATTACTTTTTGGAAAAAAGGTAGATTACTTAAAGGCTCATGTAGGAGCCTACATATTCTACAAATAATTTGATGTTTACTTGAACAATACATACATCATTCTATCCATGTGGCTATTTCCCTAACTTCACATTTTTCTTGAACCAGACAAACTGCAAACTCGTTTAAGAGGAGAAGGTGGAATTAAAGCATTGCTGGGAATGGTCAAGTGTGGCCATCCTGATGTCCTTGCTCAAATTGCTCGTGGCATTGCAAACTTTGCAAAATGTGAATCTAGAGCAGCTACTCAAGGTAATGAATTAATGGCGGCACGGACATGAATTTTCAAGTTCATTCAAACTTTGTACGACATCCCTGCATTATGTGGATACACATATTAGCTAGACCCTTGATACTCCCTCTGTAAACTAATATAAGAGCATTTAGATCACTACTTTAGTGATCTAAACGCTCTTATATTAGTTTACGGAGGGAGTACATTGCAGTCCCACGTAATTTTTCTTTTGAGATCGATATTTTTTGTTACTAAGATATGCATATTTCTATTCCATCAGGAAACAAGGTGGGGAGATCATTATTGGTGGATGATGGGGCACTTCCTTGGATCGTAAAAAACGCGAATAATGAGGCTGCCCCAATCAGGCGGCACATCGAGCTAGCACTGTGCCATTTGGCGCAACATGGTTACCCCTCTCTCTCTCTCATACAACTCAGATAAATCGTGATAGCAATCGCATGTAGTTATGCTTATGGTGTCAATCTGGCCTTCTGTAGAGGTGAATGCCAAGGATATCGTGAGTGAAGGCGCACTCTGGGAACTTGTACGGATCTCGAGGGATTGCTCTCGGGAAGATATAAGGATGTTGGCATACCGCACGCTGACATCCAGCCCCACCCTTCAGTCGGAGATGAGGAGATTGCGGATAGAGTGCTGATGAATCGACCCAAAAAGATTCAACTGGGTCTCATCCTCACACCGAGTGGAGTTATGTTTCTCGCCCAAATCTCCCAAGTCGAGTAGAGGCGCTGCTGTTGCGCAAGTGCTGGCAATCAACCGCGTCGGCCCTTGATATGCCCAGCTTCTGCAAGCAGGCATACATATGGCCGGGCAGCGGACCCGTTGAGTTTTGTCTCAACTGTCAATGGTCTGCGCCATCGTTCTCCTCAAGCTGATTCATTTTATTTATGGTGGCGATTCGTTTATTCAAACCCTAGCATGTGAGGCTTTACTTACTTGGATGTAGCCTGTAGAAGAATTTGTGTTGTAAAATCCACGAGCGTGGGAGAGGTGAGTGGCTTGCAGTGCAGATAGGTTGGCTTGGGTTGGGGCCATGACATGGATTATATACCTATATACTTGTATTAATTGTACAGTGGACAATCTTTTGACTGTAACTTAATAGTACTCCAGGAGGGTGATGATAATCACTAGCTGCTTCCTTGCCGTCTGTGTTTGTTACAAGAGTGTTTGTCTGTCTGCAGTGTGAGAACTATGAAGACCGTTGCGTTGCAAACGGTGCCTGCGAGTCGAAAAATGCAAAGAGTGCTGGTCAGTTTCGGCCTTGCTGCACATAACAAGTTAGTGACTATGGATAACCTAGCTACCTCAACCTGGCTGTAGGCTCCTCTTATGAGAATGAGAATGTTGGTAGTTTTTGGATTGAGAAAAAGAAACGCGATGCCCTCGGCTGTATTTGTGCTGCAGTGTTATGGGGCTTGCGGAGCATCAGAAACCTTGAACAATCTGATGAAATGGCTCTCTGTTAAGCAGGTTTGGGCCTTGATTCTGAAAACTCCTCGGGAATGGAAGCTCCTGCTCTCGGAAACAATGGACAAGTCCTGTGTAGTCTCCGGCCAGGTGCACGCTGCCGCGGGCGTGTGGGTGAATCCTAACCCTTGGTTGTACGAGCTTTCCTCTCAGCTGTGGGAAAACACGAGCATTCTTGTTCTGTCTTGGGTTTCCTTTTTTCAGTTCCCTGCTTGTTGTTGGTCGCACTTGCATTTTCCTTGTGAGCTTTCACTTGCTTTGCACTGGATGCGGAGGCATTGTTGCTGTGCCCCGCTTCGTTCTGGTAACTGAGCGCCAGGGAGGCCGCCTGGTTGGCTTCCTGTTTGTCTATTCAAATGTGTTGGTTCGGCTGCGGTACGTGGAATGGAAGGAACCAGCCGAGCTTCGTGAGACATGTCCGCATGTGGCCGTGCGGCCGACAGGCAGAGAAGCGAAGCGGACAGGGGCAGGCTCGCTATGCGATAATGAGGATGAGAGAGCAGGCACTCTCACTCGCTGTCAAAGCACCATCAGCTTCAAGTTGAAGAGAAGGACGGCACAAGAGTTAGAGCGGCAGAGGCCGGCCATCTCTCGTTGAGGGGCTAGGGCAGGGTAGGGCCCCAGCAGTGCTCACCCGTCAGTGTCACCCATCACTCACGGTCAGAGTGGTTGAGGAGAGGAGAAGACGAGAGTCCTGCAGGGGCATGCACGCACGCACGCACCAACATAGTACCGCACGGAGGCAGAGCTGTCCTAGGCATGCACATGCAACTTAAGGCTTTGTCTCGACTCTCGACCTCTGGACTGGAGGGGAGGGCAGACGAGACACCCAATTCAACTCGTCGACCACTCACGCGTTCGGCTTGAGAGTTGAGAGATGTGCTGCCAAATAGAGTATTTGGCTAGTGTTCGTGTAGGCTAGCTAGCTGTCCGTGCATTGATGGAACATGTGGATCTGGAGTGCCACTACTATGCCTTCTGACCTTGTGCTTTGGATCACTCTCCAATCCGTCCTACCTCCTGTCCGCTCCCATCGACCGACCCAGCCAGAAGCCGAGAATAGCTGTGCGCGCGTGCTCACGAGTCACGACCAACCGTCCGCGAGGCTCGCCAACTTGTCACCGGGCCGTCCGGTGCTGGTGGTAATTAAGCTGCACGTACGTTGTCGTACGTACGTATACGGCGCGCCACTCTCGCGGTCGGTCAAAGGCTCAAAGCAGAGGCCAGCATGCATGCAGAGCCACTGAGCTGACTCTAGAACGGAGACCAGCGCCAATTCTCTGCCGAAAAAACAACGAATTCTCGTCAGCTCTCCCTTTCACTCACTGGCCAGAATGTACTACCAAAACGTACGTATCTCTCTCTCTCTCTCTCCCCGTCGCTCGTGCCTGTACTGTAATGATGGGGTCGTACGAGCGGGAGAGACTTTCTCCACTTCGCAGACTCGCACGCGTGCATGTACTGGTAGTAGTGCTACGAGCACGAGTACTACTGTCTAGTCCAAGCTCCCAGCTCGTGGTGATGGCGTCACGCACGTACATTCCGCAGGTACGTGGGAGTACACGGGATGACTGTACTTGTCACTGACACTAGCTATGCACATGTAGAGAGAGAGAGAGAGGAGAGGCCCTGACTGACGGCGCTTCAATGGAGGGGAGGAGCCTGCGGCGGACGGACCGACGTGGACAGTCACCACTCACCACCCATGCGTGCACGCACAGTGTTGACCGTTTTCGCCGACGACGGACGTACGCACGCATGCATCACCTCCCTCCTCTCGAAACAGCGAGACCCGAACGCATGCTGCGATATCGCAGGGGGCGATCTTGTCGGACATGTGTGCATGCATGCGCTCGAGTGTATACAGGCCGAGCCGGTGCGGGAGCGCGAAAGCTATTCAAGGGTCGCGGTCGCCGTCGCCGTCGCCGAAAAGCCGTCGTGTCACTCCTCCCGTGCGTGCGTGCGTGCGTGCGTGTCCTTTGCTGACGGCACAAACCGTAGACCAAATCTATCTCGCATGGATCGCATGTGGAGCTGGCACCCCTCCCCTCCCGCGGTCGCCGCGTACCGTACGTCCGAATCGAGAGCCTTCATCGACCCCGCGTGTGCTTGGCACTAGTACATGGAAGGAAAGAGAATACAAAATTGTATCCGAAGAAAGATGGACGATATATATTCATGTGGAGCCGGCGGCTCCCTAGCGTTCCTGGCGGCCTCCCCGAAAAGGTAAATTTTGTCTCCCCCTCAGACAGAAAAGGTAGCGTTCCCTGCAATCACCTAGTCCCTGACTCACGTGATCGTTCCATCCCCATTTTCCCTCCCCCCTCACGTGATCCCTCCCATCCCGCTTTCCCTCACCCCCACCTCTCCTCCCCTCCCATTCCAGGCGCCAGCCGCCAGAGCATCGACCCCATCTTCTTGTCCCCCAAGAAAGAGGCAAGGTTCATCCTCCTTAGATCCCAAAAGCTTCACGCCCTGCAATGCGCTATCCATGAAACTGTTGATCTAAAAACACCTAGAAAAAAGCAGAGGAAGAAGGAGAAGCAGCAGAAACATGGGAGTTCAGAGGTAAACCAATAGATCTGCTCACCTTCCCCCAGCCCCATCCCTCCCCCAGCATGGATCTTCTTGATTTGCTGCATCTTGTCAGGACCCCGATCCTAAGTCACACCGATCTAGCATGTAACACCTCATATCACTTTGCGGCCTCACGCACGGTATTCCCACGGGTGTCGCCTTACCATACCCGGGACCGTTTGCGCCTTTTGGCACACGTATATGATAGTGTCGCTAGCATTCATATGACAAAGAAACCCGGGCTGACATGGCTAGTCGTGAACCCAAATTGGCACTAACTTACAGGGATAGGCATACATGACCCAACAACGAACATGTAGGTCATCAGCGAGTGAATCCGGGCTGTAGCAGCTGGGCTACCAGGACTCCGGAGAATCCGGGCTGTAGCAGGCTAACAGGACTCCGGTAGACACTGCATGACATTTCTCCGAAGGGACAGACACATGAATGAAGAAGGACACATGCCGGTCAACCTAAGTGTTCCGGAGCAGTAGCCAGCTACCAGGGCTCAGTGGAAGCACTAGGAGACATTTCCCGATAAGAGAGGCTACTACGGATAAACAACTAAATAGTCAGATCCCACACATAGCAATACACATTACACATACGCATAACATGCAAGTATGTATTGTACAACATGGCATCACAGCATAACTCAACAACTCATATAGATAAGGCTCAAAGAGCCATCAGAGCATTTATTACAAATAGGGGTCACATGACGCAACATACAGAGCATTCAAGCAACAAACGGAAGTATTACATGTCTGAGTACAGACATCTACAAATGAAAAAGGCTGAAGAGCCTGACCATCTACAACATCCGATCAAGACCGTAGCTGAGGTACAAGCTACTTGTCGAAGTCCACGTAAACTAGTAAGACCGAAGTCTCCGCTGCAAAAACATAAATAAAGCAACGTGAGTACAAATGTACTCAGCAAGACTTATATCAGATCCTATCATACATGCATTTGTATCAAGAGGGTAATGTGGGGTTTAGTTGCAGCAAGCCAGCTTTGACTCAGTGGCTATCCTGTTCTACGACTACGAGAAATTTCTTTGAGGTGAGATGGCGCACACGAGTCCACTAACCACCACACAATACACTACTATGGATTCATCCCCGTCTCCCTACGAGAAGGCCATCCATAGCACTCACACTTGTCTTGAGTGTTTTAGAGAATCCACTTCAAGTTGTCTATGTACCACGTAAGCGTCCAAGAAGTCCATAACCGCGGACCCGGCTATTCGAATAGATCATGTTAACCCCGCAGGGGTGTACTTCTTCACACACGCTCTCGCCACTTACCGCCATGTACACGTCATGTATCTCGGCAACCTTCAAGCGGAAGCCTGGCGAGGGTGTCGGCCACGACCTGACTAACCACACAAGACTCTAGTCCAGGTTTATCGCTTATTCGGGTTCCATCCGTAAGGGAGTCCGGCCGAGGTTTCCATCACGACCCCAAACGATGTGTGCAGGGTTCCCGAGCCCACCTTCCGGGTGCCACTCGGTACACCAGGCCACGTGTGCCTAGTCTGTCCCAAGCCCACCCTGCCGGGTGCCGCTTGGTATAAAAATAACACTACCTACAAACACCATAAACTAGTTGCGACTCCTGGATAGAGATCAAGTTGGTTAATAAGTCGAGAGGGGCACTTAAGCATTCCAATGCGTGCTAGTAGCTAGTCATTGGACAACATACACAGAACTCAGTGCTTAAGGACGGTTCCAGTGAGACAACCCACCATGTACTCCTACATGGCCTCTCACCGCTACCTTTACCAAATCGTGTTCACACACTTCACTCTCAGCATCAGAACATAGAACACCGCACTCCAATTCATTCCCAATGAATCAGACCTGACACACTCTAAGCAATAGCAAGCATGGCATGGTAGGAACACAACAATGGGTTCAATCAACTCCTACACATGCTAGTGGGTTTCAACTATTTACTGTGGCAATGACAGGTCATGCAGAGGAATGGGTTCAACTACCGCAACACAAAGTAGCAATTGAATCGTTGTTGTCCTAATGCAATAACAGAGAGCAGGAGCGAGAGAGTAGGATTGTATCGGAATGAATAAGAGGGTTTGCTTGCCTGGTAGATCAACAAGGGAGGCACTGCTTCACAGACAGGTACTCTCGAGCACTCTCCGGAGCAGGACCTATCGAGAAGGAACGGTGCCAACAATCAAAACACAAGCATATGCAACAATATGATGCATGATCATGGCATGTAGATGTGATGCTATTTGAGATAATGCAGCTAGCATTCATTTGGTTGAAGTCCATTTGAACCAAAGATTCAAATGCATCTCCAAAGTAAGCTCTTTATAAATGCCATTATAGTGTTTCACTTATACAGCAGATATAAGTTGTTTTTTCATGCATGAAACTAGTACAGATGGATAGATTGAATTTTTCTTCTAATGTTTCATACATAAATTATTTCAATCTGAGCTACGGTTGAATTTCTATGATTTTTTGAAGTTTATGGCATTTTCTGGAATTTCTTGATTTATTTTAAAACCAGAAAATAAATTATTGCGTCAGCACTGCGTCATGCTTGCATCAGCAAGTCAACAACTCTGACTGGGTCAAACCTGACGTGTGGGGTCCACACAACAATGTCTCGGGGTTAAACATGGGGGTTAGTTTATCCTAATTACAGGATTAGTGGGGCTGGGCCCACTGGTCAGTGTAAGGGAGTTAGTTAACGGTGATTAGCCCTAAGCTAATCACGTGCCTCAGGGGGCCCACCTGACGGTCCGGCGAGGTCAACACGGTCAACCCCACCGGCGTTTAGCCGCCGGTGAGGCCGAACGCGACGGAGGGGCTCGGAATCATCGGTTCGGCGACCAAACGCGCGGCGGAGACCACCTACACGAAGCCTAGGCTCGCGTGCATCCAGTGGGACACACGGGAGACCGTGGGGGTGCTAGAGCTCACCGGAGCAGAGCTCACGGCGGCGGCCGGAGCACAGCGAAGTGCGGTGAGGTGCTGCGGGGCACGGGGGAGTGAGGGAGAGGCTCTACGGCCTCCTGGCGTCACCAAGAGCACGACGACATGCTCGGTTGTGGGCTGCGGTGGCCAGGGCGACGATGGTGACATGGACGGCGGCGAGGAGCTACGGCCGTGGTGGGGATCGGGGCTACAACGCGGGAACGGCGAAACTGAGAGAGGGGAACGAGGCAGGAGCTCACGGTGGACTCGACGGTGTCGTCAGCGAGCTCGGGGATGCACTGGAGATGGCAGGGCAGTGATGGGGATCCACGGCGGCCGGAGGCGAAGATGGCGACGGCGACGGCTCCACGGGGTGCTCCAGCTTGTGTGGCTCGACGGAGGGCTTCAGCGCGAGGAGGCGGAGCTCCTGGGCTTGTTGGAGAGGCGAGGCCATGGTGGTGGGCGCGGCAATGGCGAGCGGCGGCGACGATAGCGCTCGGGCGGGTCGCGAGAGGGAGAACCAGGGGAGGAGGAAGAGTGAGAGAGAGTGAGAGAGGCGCAGGGCGTCGCGTGGCGTCACGCGGGGCTTCCAGGCGATGAGGGGGAGGCCAGGCAGGCAGGTGGCGTGGCGGCACGGCCGTGCACGCACACCGGCCACACGCCTGGCCCACTGGCGCCAGGAGGACGACGACGCTGGTGGGCTGGTCCAGCTGGGCCGCAGGTAAGCACAGGTAGGTTTTTTTTCCATTTCTGTTCCTTTTCTATTTTTCTGACATTTGTTTGGTTTAATAAAAAATACTAAACCATTTTATTTTCTTATGCCAATTTTTGTAGGGGCTAGTGGTATTATTCCAGAGCTCCTCAATAACTGGCATAATTTTTGCACTATATATATATATAAAACAATATATATCCAAAGCAAATAATTACTGCATTAATTCCAAATGCCCAAAATAAATACTTATGAGCTCCTGAAAATATTGGTTTGATTTTTATCTCTGTCCAATATTTTCAGAGAGCAACATGAACATTTTCTTGGACCTTTTTTGAGCAATTTTTATCTGGGTCATTTCCAGAAATGATTCTGAGGGTTTCACAAATCCCCATTTCAAATTTAAATGGAATTTAAACATGATGCACACATGACTAGCTAGTCTAAGTCATACTAGAACTAGGGATGTGACAAATCGCCCCCACTTGAAAGAATCTCGTCCCGAGATTCAGGGGTCGACGGAAAGAAAGTGGGGTACTCTAGTCGAAGACGATCTTCTCGCTCCCAAGTAGCTTCTCTCTCGGAATGATGATACCACTGAACCTTGAGAAAGTTGATGTTATGACGTCGAGTGACACGCTCTGCTTGATCAAGAATGCGAACAGGGTACTCTCGATATGTGAGGTTATCTTGGAGATCAAGCGTTTCGTGGTCCACTGCGTGGATGGGATCCGAGAAGCAACACCTGAGTTGGGAGACGTGGAAGACATCATGAACTCGAGAAAGATGTGGGGGTAGTTCCAACTGGTAGGCAACCTCTCCTCGTTTAGCGAGAATGCAAAAAGGACCAATGTAACGAGGAGCCAACTTGCCCTTGGTATCGAAATGATGGGTACCCTTCAAAGGAGTAACCCGAAGGTAAGCTTTGTCGCCAACTTCATAAGTCATATCCTTATGATGATGGTCATACTGGCTCTTTTGACGAGACTGGGCTATTTTCAAATTCTCACGAATGATGCGAACTTGCTCTTCTGCCTCCTGGATCATGTCCGGTCCAAAGAATTGTCTTTCACCGGTCTCTGACCAGTTCAAAGGTGTTCGACATCTTCGTCCATAGAGAATCTCAAAAGGAGCTTTCTTGAGACTGGATTGATAGCTATTGTTATAAGAAAACTCGGCAAAAGGAAGACATTTCTCCTAATCCATACCAAATGAGATAAGGCAAGCTCTAAGCATGTCTTCGAGAATTTGGTTGACCCTTTCCACCTGACCACTCGACTGAGGGTGGAAAGCGGCATTGAAGGAAAGATGGGTTCCCATGGCAGTTTGAAAACTCTCCCAGAAATGAGAAGTGAAAAGACTACCACGGTCTGAATTGATCTCTAGTGGAACACCATGAAGTGACACTATTCAAGAAATATACAAGTCAGCGAGCTGACTAGCAGTGATACTCTCTCGAACAGGTAGGAAGTGCGCCACTTTGGAAAGTCGATCAATGACTACGAAGATAGCGTTATTCCCTCTCTTGGTCCTGGGAAAGCCGGTGATGAAGTCCATACCAACTTTATCCCATTTCCACTCAGGAATGGCTAAAGGCTGAAGGGTGCCAGCAGGCCTTTGATGCTCTGCCTTAACGGGTTGATAAACGTCAGAATTGGCAATGAAGTCGGCGATTTCTCTCTTCATCCTAGTCCACCAAAACCTCTGGCGTAGATCCTGATACATCTTAGTACTACCAGGATGAATCGTGAGAGGGGATTCATGCGCCTCCTTAAGGATCAATTGCTACATCTGCTGACTCTTGGGAACCACCAAGCGGTTCCCAAAGTAAGCAACACCTCGTTCATCCATAGAGAAACAACCAGCTACTCCCTTGGAGATATTTTTCTTGATTCGGGAGATTCCCGTATCATGCTTCTGGACTTCTATGATATGATCCACAATAGTAGGCTTCGCCACCAAGGTAGAAAGGAATCCTTGAGGAGCAATGTGAAGGTTAAGCTTACAGAATTCCTCATGGAGAAGTGGTTGGCCTTGCTGCAACATGAGATTGTTGCAATAGGATTTACGGCTTAGCGCATCAGCCATGACATTGGCTTTGCCTGGGGTGTAGGTAATCCCTAGATTATAATCTGGGATCACCTCCAACCAACGTCTTTGCCTAAGGTTCAGATCTGGTTGTGTGAAGATATACTTGAGACTCTAGTGCTCGGTGTAGATCTCTCAACGTTTACCAAGAAGGTAATGTCGCCAGGTCTTGAGTGCATAGACTACGACTGCAAGCTCTAGATCATGTGTAGGATAATTCTCCTCATGTGGATGCAACTGTCGGGATGGATAGGCAATCACATGATGGTCCTGCGCATAAGAATGCAACCTAGTCCCTGTCGTGAGGCATCACAGTAGATAACAAAGTCTTTAGTGAAATCCGGTGGCACAAGTTTGGGAGCAGAAGTCAGGCGTCTTTTCAGTTCCTGAAAACTGTACTCACACTGTGGGGACCACTCAAACTTTTTATCCTTCTTGAGAAGTTCCATGAGGGGTTTGGCTACTTTGGAGAAGTTTTCAACAAAGCGGCTACAATAGCTGGCTAGACCAAGGAAACTCCTGACTTGTTTAATGGTTTTAGGTGGAGCCCAATCAAGAACGGCCTTAACTCTCTCGGGATTGACATGAATGCCCTTACCAGAGATCACGTGGCCTAGATAGGTCACTTCTGGCAACCAAAATTCACACTTGGAGAACTTGGCATAAAGGCGGTGCTCTCTGAGTTTTTCTAACACAAGTCTAAGATGTTCGGCATGCTATTCCTCATTCTTCGAGTAAATAAGAATGTCATCGAGGTAAACCACGACGAACTTATCTAAGTACTCCATGAAGATTGAGTTCATCAAACGGGAGAATGTAGCTGGAGCGTTGGTTAGACCGAAGGACATGATGGTGTACTCGTACTGGCCATAATGAGTGACAAAGGCCGTCTTAGGAATGTCCCCGTTTCTGATCTTGATTTGGTGGTAGCCTAACCTCAAATCCATCTTAGAGAAGACTGAGGATCCAGCGAGTTGATCATACAGATCGTTGATCCTGGGGAGCGGATACTTGTTCTTTATCATGACCAAATTAACAGGACGATAATCTACAACCATCCGATCCGTACCATCCTTCTTCTTGACGAAGAGGACGGGGCAAGCCCAAGGAGAAGAACTAGGACGGATGAAACCCTTTTGCAAGGACTCATCAAGTTGTTTCTTAATCTCGACTAGTTCTAAGGGTGCCATTTTGTAAGGTCTCCTAGAGATTGGAGCGGTTCCTGGGATAAGATCTATGACGAACTCTACATCTCTGTCAGGTGGGACACCTGGCAGTTCCTCTAGAAAGACATACAGAAAGTCACGGACTACCGGGATATCTTCAAGGTCTGGAAGAGGGCTGGCATTAAGAGAATAGAGCTGACGCCTTGCAACTCTAGTGGAGACAATGACTATCTTACCAGATGGGTGTGTAAGCTGAACGAACCTGGTGTAACAATCAATCTTGGAATAATGAGCTTTCATCCAGTCCATACCCAAGATGATCTTAATATCTGTAGACTTGAGGGCTATAAGCACTACAAAAAAAATACACTTCCGTGATGATACGTGTTTGTCACAGTAGGTCGCGTTTTTTGTCATGCATGTACATCCATGACAAATTTATGACAGAATCAAGATAGTCATACCTGTGATGTCATAGAAGTGTTCCATGACATTATCAAAATTATCATCACGGAAGTGTCCACTTCCATGACGATAAATCGCGCGTCACAGAACTGCTTTCGTCAAGGGTGACCGACACGTGGCATCCACCGTAACGGAACGCCCTTAAGCTATCGGGTCGGGTTTTGGATCCGATAACCCATTAACAGCCCCGACCAATGGGGATTTTCCACGTGTAAATCATCATTGGCTGGAGGAAACACGTGTCGGCTCACCGTTGGGACAGATGTCATCCACTCATTGGACAGAAGGCGCCTATGATACGTCAACACGTGGCACGGCCCAACAGAGGCCCATTCCTGTGAAAAGGCCGACCCATTTGACTTGGTCAAAAGGTGGCGGGCCGGCCCACGGAAAGCCTGTTAACGGCCTATTCGCATATAGCCCATTTACATCCCGCTAACCGAGGGCCCGTTACACCCTATCCGAATTAGGCCCAGTAGCGTCATCTGGGCCGTCCAATGTGATTCAGCCCGTTTTAACTTCCGGCCCATGTGTGGCCCATGACTTCTTTCGGCCCATATGAGGACCTTTGTAACTCTTGGCCAATTAACGGCCCGTTGTGAAACTGGCCCGTAATGAACAGTGTATCACTTTATACCCATTAACGACCCGTTATTCCATTGGACCGTTTCCAACCCAAGTTATCTTTCGACCTTCTCAGGGCCCATTGATTCTTGGGCTCATTTGCAGCATTCGGTTACATACAGCCCGTTACTGCCATTTTCTGCTTGTTGGCCAAATTCAGCCCGTCGTTATAGTCGGCCCGTTTGCGGACTGTTAATACGTTGGGCCGTTTTCATGTCAAAAAAACCCGTTGGGCTGTTTTCATAGAGTTATCAAATACGGCCTATTAACAGCCCGTTATGGTCCACGAATAGTACGGTCCATGATTGGCGAAATGATGATACGCCCCGTAGAAGGCCCACGGATCCTATGGCCCGTATGAGGCCCATGGATGGTACGTCCCGTAGAAGGCCCATGGACCCTACGGCCCGTAGAAGGCCCATTGATCCCTAAGGCCCGTATAGAAGGCCGATGGATCCTACGACCTGTATAGAAGGCCAATGGTCCTACGGCCGAACGAAGGCCCATGGATCATACGGCCTGCAGGAGGCCCATGGTTACAACAGTCCGTGTGTTGCCATGATTATTTTGGCCTAGTTACCAAAAATAGGCTATTGTGGCCACTAGAAAAACACAGAAAAAGAACTGCAGTGACTACAAGCAAACAACTAAACAAGACAATAAGGAAATAAATAAGCAAGCAATTAAGGCTAGCCTATTACCGCTATTACACATATTACATCCACTGGGCATCAAAGTTCGCCACCAGTGCAAATATAGGGAACAAAGCAGCATATTACATACACTTGGCCGTCAAAATTGGCCACCAGTGCAAATAAACGCGGCAGCAAAACAAGAGCATAACTGAAACAACTTCAGAAGAGCTCAAGAAACGTTATCCTGGGTATCCACCATGCTGGCAATAAGCTTAGCAAGCTGATTAGCTTTGTCCTGTTTGGCGCTAAAATCCTCCAACGCTTGCTGTTGCACCAGAAAGTATGCATCTGAATGCTCCAGGGACTTCCGCAGTCCTTCCGCTTCTTGTCGCAGCACAGCTGATCGATGTCTTTCAGCTTGTAGTTGAGACTCAAGAAACCGAACTGATTCAGACAGTGAGTTTGAATAGCTTGTGCATGCGGTAGTGGCCAGTAACTCGAACACTAAACCAAGACAGGACTTTGGGGTTGTCTCGCTGTCTTCAAGATAGTCTTCCTTAGCTGTTTTATCAGCTTTGTTGGAGACCAACAAGGATGTGTCACTATCCTGAACCTTATCTGCATTACTTCCTTTACCATTGCTTAATAAGGCACTCTTCCCCAATATTCTGTCAGCATTCTAAAAGAAGAAACAAGCAGACACATAACAAGTTTAGCATGTACTAGTATATGAAACTCATTTCGGTGAACTAGTTCATTAGTAAGGTGGACAGGATTAAACTACCAAGTCTTCTATTGCCAAGTACTAGTACATAATAAAAGCATCAAACAAACATATATCTATGTCCTATGGTCACTGCATTGTCTTGCCAAATCAAAATAGAGACACGGTTCAAATCATATCAGTTCAAGACAAAGCAGCAGTGAAAGAATACAAAGCGTGGGAAACTACACGGCACAACAAGATTTCAGATGGGTACCACGGGTCTACATGTACAACAACACTATTGGCTCTGTTGTGATGCTAGTAATGTGCATGATATGAAAGTCAACTGTATACACAATTGAAATTGAAATCAACAGAGCTATTGATAAGAGCAAACCTGTTAAAGAAACATGCGTGAACATACCTGCTGTGCCATTGGAGTTTCGATTGGATCCTTCAATTTAAAAATAAGTTCGTATCAGTAAATACAGTGATACAAGAGCAAAGCAATCATAGTTAAAAAAGGCGCGCCTAAGCGAGCGCTTAAGCGCGCCTAGGCTCTAGGCGTTGGCAAAACGCATTGCGCATAACTACGCATAATCTGTGCATAACTGCGCATAAGCATGCGCTTTGGTCAGTAAAGCGCAAGGCGGTGGCAAAACGCACAATTAACGCCTAGCGCTTTTTTGAACTATGATAGCAATGGAATCTTAAATTAGAACAGTTGTTCTTCAGGTTTAGGCACTTGTTCTACATGAACAGAGTACAGTAAGACGCAAGAATAAAATACTTAAAAATAGAAAATGAGCTCATAGACCTTACCACATTCTTGGTTCGGGACCAGTACAGAACAAGGCGTTCCCAGTCATCGTCCAGTAAATGTGTCTCAGGAGAACGTAAGGGAATTTGATGAGTTTCTTTGCCGGTGAAGTACGTTTTCTTCAGGTAATTCCGATACTGCCACCAAGCATTCTTGAAGATAGCAGAGGTATTAGCACAGGTTACCTCATCCTGAGTTTCCAAATCGGTCCTTCTCTATAGAGAAAAATGGGAAAATTTGCTGTATTATAACCATCATGGAGGTAGGATGTATGGGACGAAGCAAAGTAATTGCCATGAATAACATTACTTACACATAACTCCTGGACAAACACCTGCAACTGGCATTTTCCTTCATCTTCAGTATAATATTTCCAAGATGGGAAGATACGCACATACGATTTAACAACGTCAAATGCGATAGATGCTAAACTACGACTGGCTGGTTGTGCTTCCTCCACAGGAATAGGCGTACTAACTGGTGGAGTTGGGGTTCGCCGTGATAGTACTGGCCCTTTGGGCACTGGAGCTGCCTTACTAACTGCTGTTGTTTGGGAGCTCTGTGGTGGAGATGGTGCTGTGTCAACAGGAACTGGGTTACTATCGGCTGGGGTTGGGGTTAGATTGGGTGAAGCTGGTTCTCTGTCCATCGCAGTAGGGGTACAATCTGCGAGAGTTTGGGTTATGTGTGGTAGGGCTGGTTCTTGTGCATGTACAACCGGGGTGCTATCTCCACCAAGAGGTAGCACTGTTTTATTTGAAGACCGTGTTCTTATTCCGCTAGATACTGGCATCACCCGCTCCAATTCAAATGGCTGATAAACAGGAAACATAGTTGAATGTACAGACATTGTATGAGAGACAGATGCAATAGATAGTGTGGAAAAAAGAGGGCATGAAATAGTTGACATGTATATTGTTTAACTAAAACGGATAGCATGACATAATTTCACATATATGATGTCTATCTAAACTGGATAGCATAGCATAACATAATTCAAAGATATGATGAATAACTAAACAGGATCGCATGACATAATTCACCTACATGTTATCTAAGTAATCAGGATCGCATCATTTAATTCACATATGTGATTTATATGCTAAACAGAGGGCATTCGATATGATGTCTGAACTAAGAACATGGTGTTGAATATTGTGTATATGATGTCTAAACTATGCAATGCAAGACACCGTATGCATGATATGAGCAGTATAACCGTGCCAAGTTAGAGCATACACCTCAGTGGGGAATAGGACTGGTCATCTGTCTCTGAATCCATCTCTGAGGAGCTATCGGGACCCAACAAGAGATCTGCTTCGACAGGTAGCACTGTCTGCTCTGAAGGCCTTGTTTTCACTCCAGATTTTTCCATCTCCCACCCAAATGGCTGATTCACAGGAAGAGTAGTTTAATGTACAAACATTGTCGACAAATGGAAATGTAATGAAGAAAAGGATGGGCAAGATATCATTCAAATATATGATGCCTGGTTAAACAGGATGGCATTGCACATTTCACATATATTATGGCTGGCTAAAAGACATGAGACTGCATAATTCCCATATATGATATAGAAACTAAACAGGTGGCATTACAGAACATGTCTAAACTAAGCAGATGACATATATGATGTCAAAAGTAGGCACTGCAAGGCAACATATGCATGATATGACTAACATCATCATGCCAAGGTAGAGCAAACACCTTGGGGGGTAAATAGGAGTGGTCAGCGGCGTCTGAATACGCCTCAGAACAGATATCTTCCTCTGGATTACAATCTGGAGAGGGGTGGGGAGGGTTTGCCATTGAACCCACCATGGAGCGATGTCTGCATGACATTGTATTTCCGCGCAAAACTCTTCTCTTTTTCTCTACATGTTCAGCATGAATGTGTACAATATCTGACATGCATACGAAAAAAATATGGTGAGATTATGTAAGGAGAGCATGCAGAAATTTAGAGTGATGGTAACAACCAGTGGATGGATCCAAAAATAATGATAGCAGGCTGATGATTGCTTTAAATTAATAAAAAGACAGATGATGATTGCTTTACTATTTGTTTCCCACCCAAGATGAACAACATAGGCATACCCTAGGTGAACCAGATATTAGACAGACATACTATTCATTGCTGCCTCGATATGTGCCCCACAACTAATTTAGAACTCAAGTTTGAACATGAATTTGGACCTGAGTTGGGAGTCCAAGAGCTGAACAGGACGATAAAGTAGCAGGTAAGTTTAAGCAATGCATAACATAAGCAGAAACAAAAGAGTGCGACCTCTCTTGTGGACCCGTGTACTCCTCAGGTTCATCTGCTGAGTCGATGATGGTGATGCCATTGGGGTGCGTGCCGGCGGCAGGGAAGGAGATCTGAGGCGGCGAAAGACGGTCAGGAGTCGTGATGTCTGGTTTGGTGGATGCTTCTGTCGATGGAGCAGCTCAGGTGAGGTGGACGACGTCGCGGCAGGAGCAGGACAAACCACACAAAGTTCCCTTCGACACGTACCTGTAACTGAAGTAATTCTGTAAGGGCTCATTTGGCTTGCATGATTCTTAAAACGCAGGGATAGGAAAAACACCGGAATAGGATAGGAAAATGCACATGGTAAACAGAGCATTTGTAAACACAGGATTTCTATCAACTTGGGTGTTTGGTTTACAGGAATTGGAAGAGCAGAGGAATGCAAAGAAACATGGCCAAAATAAAGAGAAACCATATGAAAGCGTGTACAGTTAGAATGTTATTCTGGCACTAATGCACTTGGTCTTGTTTTCATGCATAGGATTTTGAAAAGTAGGTCCAGGTGGATGTTTTGCTTCATTCCTTTCAACAAAATGCATGAATAATTGAATAGTAGAGTGCCATTGGAAAATTCCCTATTGCTATGTTTTTCCGTTGAACCAAAATAGCCCTAATGGATTGACGTGAATGTATAGTAATAAGTGACGCAACAAGTGTACAACCTCTTTGCCGTAGCCGTGTCGACCTCAACATCATTGGGTTGGTCGCTGAAGCAGTTGAGGCAGAGGTGGCTGTCGGAGGTGTGGAGGAAGATCTGAGGAATCTGTAGACGGCGTCCAGGGCACTGCTCTGTTGTGATGGATCATTCTGTCGTTGGAGCAGCTCCGGTGAGCCGTAAGACGTCAAGGCTGAAGCAGCACAAGACATACATCGTCAATCTCAAGTGGGATTCTAATAGCATCTCCAATAGATGATGAAAAATGGATGTAAAATTAACATCACCAAAAACCACCTGACTACAACAGATGAGGTAAAAACTGTTAACTCTAAACTTAACTGTCGAAACTGAAATTAAATGTGGAATCTGAATGCTACTATCGAAACTGAACGCAATGGTAGTAGAGAGACACTTGACATGTAGTTTAGGGAGGGCCTGCAGTTCATCTTCAACCTGCACACCCCTGAGCCGCCTGCAACCACCGGCCGAACCGCCGGCCCCAGCGCCGCCTCGCCGCCCCGAAACAACTCGCCACCGCCGCCCCGGCCAGCCCTCTAGCCCCCCCGCCCCACCCTGAACTCTAAGATAGATAGTGGGGTACCTCTCCGGCGAGCCCCTGTCCCCGCTGCGGGTGGTTCTTCCTTAACTCCGGCGAGCCCCCCCCCAACCCCTGAAAATCGACTGACCCAAAAGTTGATTCAGTCAACTGAAGTGTGGCTTAATCGGAGCAGAGCAGCAGCACGAGCGAGGGGGAGAGCAGCAGCAATAGCTTGGCGAGCGAGTGATCGAGCGAGAACCGGAGCAGCAGCAGCAGATCCGGCTGGTATGGACGCCGCCGCCGAAGGGGCCTCGCACTGGGGGAGAGCCGCCATGGAGATGTCGCCCGCGGCGCCGACTTTAAGGTAGCCGCTCCATGGTGGTGCGGGATGGAGCACTGTCGGCGCCGGGAGGTCGAGTTAAGGAGAAGGTGGGATGCGATGAGTGTACAACCTCTTTGGTGGCGCCGAGTAGGCCTCTGCTTCGTCCGAGGAGTCGGTGAGGATGCCGCGGTTCCGGTGGAGCAGGTTAAGGCGGCGCTGTGGGGATGGAGCAGCCACGATAGACGAGGCGATCGTTGGAGCAGCTCCTTGGAGGTGGAGGACGGGGCGGTTGAATCGGCGGGACGGTGAGATGGACGACGGATCCTCATCCGGGGAGGTGGACGAGGGACGTCGAGCTGTTGCGATGGACGATGTCGTCGGGGAAGAGGCTCCGGCTGGGCAGCGGTGACGTGGCGGACGGAGGAGGGTGGGGTTTCGCGGATGGAGCGGAGAGGTTATGGCGGCCTGGGATTTCGAATGGCGAAAAGGGGGCGATGGGAGGGGTGAAGCATGACTTAGGGACGTGCTTGTCCAAAATGTAGGGTGTGTTACAAAAGTACCCCCCACCGATTTGAACTAGTGGCCCTTTAGGCTCAGGGTTAGAAGGGAGATTTCGCGTGCCGGGATTTGGCAGCGGGAGGGAGTTTTCGCGCGCGTTGTAATTTCGGGATAGCAAGGCGCGGGTTGTGAAGGCGCCAGATTTGGGAGCATGATATCTGAATTTTCGGGATATAACAAGACGCGGGTTGAATTTTAGGGACAAGCCTAACGTTTAGTAATATTGTACTTGTACGTACCAAATCAATTCGCACTTCCCTCAACCAAAAAGAAAACGAAAAAAATAAAACTATTCACACCACATAAAGAGAGAGTCTTGCCCCGTTTTACTATACAAATGCTATTGAAAGCTACTCCCTCCTTCCATCTATATAGGGCCTAATGCATTTTTCGATGCTAACTTTGACCAAATATTAGAGCAATGATATATGACATGCAACTTACACAAAGCACACCGTTAACTTCGTCTGTGAAAGGTTCTTTCAATGATATAATTTTCACATTGTGCATGTCATGTACTATTAATCTTGTCAATAGTCAAAGGCGGTCTTAAAAATCTCATTACGCCCTATATAGATGGAAGGAGGGAGTATGAATCCATGTTATGTCCGATTAATTTTTTTCGCTTTGCTGTATAATGCATGTAACCTACTCATACCAACATTTTAGTGCATTCCAAATGTCTATACTACCGCTGCAATTCGAACTAAATTTGAATTCGTTTCTCTATTTCAATAAGAATCTACAATCATGATTGTTGCCAACTTCAACCATCATAGTTTCCTTGCTATCCGCCAGATATAAATCGGACGGCCTATAATGCAGGATGGCAGGCACACCATCATCAACAACTCCGTTTTTTATAAGAGTAGAGATAAAATATATTAAATGTAGTATAACATGTTCATAAACACACCATGTGTATCACCGTTATATATATTCACACATACGTCGGTTTAAAACACTATGATAAATTCTTCAAATATCCAAATTCGCTTTTTATAATGAAGTATATATGATCTCTATTCGTCTTTTACACCCACACAACCCTCTTATCTTTGTAGCTAGCGCTAACTTTCTCTTGTGCATGCACACGCCCGCATCCCTCTCACCCTCCCTCAGCATTCTCTAGCTCCATCGCGCAAATTCGTCTTTTCACTTTAGGTCGTTCACCCACGGTGTGTGTAGGCCCCCCAGCTCCTTCTTTACGGCACACATCGATCGATATGCCTCTCTAGCCAGGTGTGCCTAGCACAAACATAAGCTTCCCCTCTTCTCTTGTCACCGTCCATGCCTCACTCCCACCACTCTTTTCATCGTTCTCGTACTCGCACACTCCTCCCCGCTCGATATAGTATGCCTCTCGTACCACCTCCTACATGCATCCCTCTATCTCTATCCTTCTCCTCGTGCCTCGTTTGCTTCTAACACACACATGCATGTATACCGATCGATCTCCCAACATATACCTGGATCGACTTTAACTACCCCCCCATCGATCGACGTACCTCACAAGTTATGTCTCTCCTTTCTCTAACAAAGGGCGATTGATCTTCCTATGTAGTTATGTCTGCTTACCACAGCCACATCGTCCCCCCTCATCATTCGTGCATGCCTCCTGACCCGTCTCTCACACGCACGTGCACAGACAACAAGCAGCCATCTCCTCTCTTATTGATATTGCGGGCGTGCCCTCCGTTTGTCTAGCAAGCCTATCCCACCATTTGTTAGAAGCAACTCCACTACCACCCCCTCCAACACTCTAGCTCTGTCTCTCTCCCAACCTTATTCCTCTCATGCACATATGCATGGATGCCGATCGATCTCCCTTAATACATGAGGCAGATCGATCTCCTTAATACATGAGGTAGGCCTCTCTCCTCCTCCACACATATACCAGCCATTGTACCTCTATAGTTAATTGGGCCTCCCTCTTCCCCCACCACACACCGATAGTCGAGCGCTGCAGGTAGGTATCCATGCCACAGAGACAAACTGCACATGTCCCCTCTCATGTTCCAGTAGGCCAGCCACTCTATATCTTTGACGTGGGCACACACAAATTCGATGGCACTCTTTATCGATCGCGCGCGCACACACACACACATCATCCCTCTTTTCGATTCTATGGACACCTCAAGCCGGTGATACCTCCACTCTCTTCTCGTGGATCGCCCCCTCTATATATATGTTATATCCAGGACTCTATTTCACACACATTGCATATGTTACATTTTTTGATTGACCCCCCCCCCCAAAAAAACTCTCAAGAACCCACACACTATATCTCTCTAGGTTTGTATCTCTCTCACACAACCCCACGTAGGTGGTGTATGTATACAAGAAGAGAATAGGTGCACCGTGCACGTACTCACGCTTCGTGCCCAGCCACACCCGCGCGGGTACACGGTGGAGCTCATTTCTTTACGAAATGGCAGCCCACGTGCTAATTTGAACGCCTGTAGCGGTTGTTTACCTAGGGAGGTCGTGTACCACGCCTGCATGAAACAAAGTTCGACTTGACGCGTTGCCGCGTTATTTTTAAATAAAGTTATAGCGCTCAATGGCACGTACACAGAATATAAAATGATTTTTATGGAGAAAAAGGTAGTACGCTCACTATATATAATGGAGCCTTGCGTGCTTGGTTTGTCGCTGTTCAGAGTATCTCACGCAAGTCTGCGGTGGCCTCTCTCTCTCTCATCATTGGTCACTGATCCGGCCGCATCCCGTCCACCGGGGGAAAGGGAGTGCGGTGGCCTCTCTCTCACCGTTAGTCACTGATCCGGCCGCATCCCGTCCGCCGGGGGAAAGGGAGGAAGTGCATCATTTCTCTGTTTGACGGCGCCGAGGCAGCACATCCTGATCTGCGGTACACGCCGTTCTCTTTGACCAAGCTCCGGCGCGGCAGGGCCTACGCCACCTGCTCGCAGATTCCGCCCGCCGCCGCTCACCTAGTCACATCCTGACGACCTCCAGGTATCCCCTCCGGCCTTGCTCCACTACCCGTCTTCCCACGTCGCTGCATGTGGATCTTTCATAGTTCTTTGCCCAAAACGTAGCTCGTCCAACGTACTTTCCATATTGCATTCTCGTCTTCACACCGTTTTAGACAAACACAACCGTGTTGTTATCTTCCCTTAGGGCAAGGAATATGCTTCTTTTTTGTCGTCGCATGTGTCATCAACTGTTATTGGCCAGTAATTGTTTCCTTTCTACCTCTTTTTTTGCAAACAGGGCTATCCATTTCACCTCGTTGCTATTGCGACCTTTTGGTGAACTGCACAAATCACTTTTTTCTTAAGAGTGTTTTGTGCAGTTGTACTAAAATGTCACATGGGCAACGTCTCTACATTTCAGTGCGACTGCACAAAGGGAGATTGGTTTTGCTCTATCCTCCTCATCCAACTCCGAGCCTAATCTTCTCCAACTAGTTAGTCTTAAAAGAGACTGCAAAGGTGACCGGCTTCTATTTATGTGTTTATTGTTTCATCAGCAGTCCTCTATTATCGTAATCACACTTAATATCTTTGGAACAGGGACGCTCAGCTCTATTTTAGTGGAACTGCACAAAATGATCGGAATGTTGCATGCTCCAGACAGCTACTTTTTTCCCAACATGCCTTGTTGATTTAGACAGAGCTGGGGGGACGTTGCTGCCAATGAAAGCATGGATCAATTTTAATTTAACACCTTCTCACAACTCTGTCTTCAGTTGTGATGTAATTATTAGCTCTGATCTGCTAATAATTGACATGCATTAGCAAGGAAGTTAGTTTTTTATTGTTTCCGAAAGAGCATCGATGGCAAGACACGCGAAACAGAAGCTGAAAGCTCACACCATTGTACAATTTCATGTCTCGCTGGAAAATTATTTGTATAGTACGTCAATTATGTAAACAAATGATGGAAGCTTGATAGCATTGCCAGAAGCCTCTTCATCATCCGGGTCCATGTGCCATGCACAAAATTATACTCCTTCGTTCCTAAATATTTGTCTTTTTACAAATTTCAAACGGGCATATTTTAGAGTGTAGATTCACTCATTCTGCTTCATATGTGTACTCCCTCCGTTCCTAAATATTCTATTCGTCTTTCTAGATTTCAACAAGTGACTACATACGGAGCAAAAAGAGAGAATCTACACTCTAAAATATGTATATACATCCGTATGTGCCAGTCCATTTGAAATCTCTAAAAAGACAAATATTTGAGTAGTCACTCGTTGAAATCTCTAGAAAGACAAATATACTCCGGAGTATATTTAAGAACCGAGGGGGTAGTGCACAACCGCATGGGAGACTCAGCCCGGTCGTTGCGCCGCATTAATAGTGAGTAATGAGCAGTCAAATCGTAAGCCCCACCTTTCCCACTGTAAGTTGCTCTGAAGAAGCAACCATCAATACGCTCTTCTTTGAATCCGCTCATACTACTCCATCCGTCACTGTTTATACAGCGCGCTTCAGAAAAAAGAAAAAAGATCTGTGGGACCAAGGCGACTAGCGATCGGCCTGAAAAATAGCATTGGTAGTTATAGCACGGCGTCTATTACTAGTAGAGGGAATAATGCGTACACACATGCATGCAGTGCTTCCACCCCGGGTACACACATGCATGCACTTACTCCATTCCGTAGTTACATGGAGAGAAAATTGTGGACTTGATTGTGGTTACCACGCCCTAATTAATTGAGCATTAAACCAAACGCGTCTAAAGTCTCTCTGGTGGTGGAAATGCATTGAGAGAAATGCATCATAATGAAGCGCGCCCTGTAAACTGTGACGGAGGGAGGAGTAGTATGAAGGTTCAAAACCAAGTACGTGTATGGCCAGTCGGTCAATGCACCTCCTCTTGGCATATCACTGACATGTGGGACAGGAGTGTGAGCAAACCGATCTCAATTGACGGCAAAGAGCCAACCCGCCGTTCCTTGAGAGAGACGAGGAGCGAGAACACACAGACGGGTTCGCATGGAGGCCAAGATATATTCGAGCATGGTTGGTTGATCGTTATCATTCATTCCATGTTGATGTTGGGCTGCCGTTTTCCGCCCTTCTCCGGAATAAACGTGTACTTTATCAGAGATAAAAAGAAATAAGAGTACAAATGCTCCACCATGCGGTTCTAGTAGTAGTACTACTCGTACTACTGCGCTTGGCTCTTCGCCTCTTCGTGAAGTCGAACAATGATGGTACTCCGCATGTTGGGTACTACAGTGTATGCCTCTGACAATCTGACACCGAATGGACTGATGCATGTCCACCGAGGGTAGGTCCCCTTTGTAGTTTGTGCCAAATTTTGACTAAAGAGTTAACTAACAAAATGTTAATGCATGTCAAGAAAAGTTATCTCATTGGATTCGTATTTGAACATAGTTTTAAAAATATAATGTTTGATGACATGCGTGAACATTTTGTTAGTTTAATCTATGGTCAAAATTTGGCACGAAATACAATAGGGACCAATAAACCCGGACGGAGGTAGTACTACAGTGTATGCCTCTGACAATCTGACACCGAATGGACTGATGCATGTCCACCGAGGGTAGGTTGCATTAGTCAAAAGGCATAAGCGAGCTTCACCTTGTCCTGCAAGCTTCTCCTCGTTCTGCGAGTTGACGGGACACACCAAAAAGTAGTTAGTCCATACTCCCTCCTTTCCGGTTAATATGGCTCAATCCTTTTTGCGGGTAAATGAGAGAGCTTTATTCATATATAAGCATTCTTAGGACGATCAACCAAGACACTGGTCACTAGGAAGCGAGGTACCCCGCAAAAAAAGTAGGAAGCGAGGTGTTTCATCAAGCCAGCTCTCGGCCACATTCAAAGTGCAGCAAGCATGGTTCGCATGAAGATGCGCCGCAAGGTTTGCTGACCTGTTTACATGCTGAATAACAAAAAAGAGGAAATATTACCGAGCGCTACTATTTGTAACAGCATATGAGCCAGAATTAAGCGAGAATTGTGGCGAGTGTTCCATGCAATCAACTTCCATTATCACATGCGAGAACCCTTGAAGATAACCAAATGTGTTGAAGATTGCTTTATCACATTTTAAAATTATAATAAGAGTGCAGACGCTCCTCCATCCGGTTCCTAGTACTAATATAGTATGTACCTTTATAGATCATATTAGTAAACTTTGCGCTTGGCTATTCGCCTATTCGGGAAGTCGAACAATAGTAGCACTAGTAGTATATGCTTCTGGCAATCTGATACCGAATTAACTGTTGCACGTCCATCGCCTGAGCGAGAGAGAGCTTGCATTAGTCAAAAGTTTCTCCTTGTCCTGCGAGCCACCGCACGCAAGTAATGCTAGTCCATACTGCCTCCTCTCCAGTTAATATGGATTAATTTCAAACGAGATAAATACACTGTCAGTCACTGTATATTTGTAAAAATACGGTCAGTGGACTTCGTAATACGCTCATTGCGCTCAATATATATATTTTCCGGTGTTTATATGGTCACTAGCTCACCTTGACTGAGTATGTGTGTGCATGCATGTGTAGGTTGAGCACTTAGCGTGACCGTGTGTGTTCCGTCGTGTGCTTGGACATGCATGCATTAGGGCGTTGCGCGCGTTTTTGTGTCCATGTGTACGTGTGACTGTTGCATACACGTAGGGGGAGTACGTGTAGGGGCCACTAAGGAGCAGTCAAATCACACAGCAAATCACGTCTGTCGTGTTCGTGTCTCACCCTGCTCCACGGCTCGACCCCACACGGTCGCTCGACATGCCACTCACCGCAAACCGAGTATATGATAACTTTCCCGCCTGCTTGTCGATGGATCGCGCCATGGAGTACTACTAGCACTACTGGAAGAAATTGACGAGTTGGGGGAGGACAGCTAGCTGTAGCACGGACTCCCAAAAACTTTTTACATGCATGTTGTAGCCGGCTATTGCGACCTTTGAACGCGGAGCAGCCGCGTGCACCCGGAAGCGGCGCGGGCGATGCTCTCTCGGCCGGCGCGCCACTTCAATGCCGGCGCCAGTGAGAGGTCGCGTTCGCTCTGGCCGGGCATGAATGCGGCACTGACCATTTCGGGCGGGAAGCACGCGCGGGTGATGAAGAGGGTTCGGGTTGGTCAGGACCGGCCGTGGCAGCGGTCCGGACGTGCGCAAATAAGAGATGCTGTACGTTAATATTGCTGCGTATATAATTAACAACATGAATAATGTGCCAGTTGGACAAATATGATTGGAGATGGAGATGGAAATGGAATTTTACGTAAACACGGATATGCATGTCTATGTCTATGTGTGTGTGCGTGACGACTCTCGCGACCTGGAAGCGGGGGCTTGTTTTTGATCGAGTTTTCTTTCTTGCTACGTTAGAAAATCAGTTTGTCCAATTCACATCTAGATGTTATTTAAGGATATCACATCTAAGCTCCCACAAGTATATAATGAAGCAACAAGAAACAAAAAAAACTAGGAAAAAAAAGAGCACAAACTATCGATGCTCATGGTCGCGCCTCATGGTTGCGTCGGCTGGTGAAGCTGATCGATTTTCAATGAAAAACAAGCTGTCTTCCATCAGTGCTCTTTGCTTGTTACGCACAAACATGATATCCTTCGTCAGTTCACCTTGGTTGAGTTGGAGATGCAGTCGTCTTTCACGTTGGTGCAATTTTATCACACAATTGGCTATGAACCAAATGTTTCCTCGAAGAAGGATCGACGTTGGTACTAAGAGCATACATTTTGTATTGATTTCTAAGCCTTCTCACAACTTTGTCTCCAGCTCCCTTGTAATTTTATTTGTCCAGCTATTAACTTTGATTTTAAAAAATGGTGTGGACTAAAAACCCGGATGGACATAGTAGCCCTCCATTTTTATTTACTCCGCATATTAGATTTGACTGAAGTCAAACTTTGTAATACTCTCAAACCTTTCCGATAATTGAAATTAAAATTCTTTATTTGTACACACTCTCACATGTTTCCGATAATTTGGCGCATGTGTGGTTGTTCACTTAAGGGAGGGTAGTGTACCACACGTGAAGGATAGGAAGTGCGACCAGGACGCGTGGGCGTGGATCGTTAGTTCATCGGAAGTAGTACTCCCTCTGTACATTAAATAAAGAGTTTCGTTTCGTACTTACACAATTTAAAATGATTGTTATGGAGAGAATAAGAAAACCACTCCACTATATATTAGTCGTATACACACGAGAGTACTATATGGACGCAGCTTCATTGACTTAGTGCACCTGCCTTTGGGTTTATGACAGGTGGGCCCAAAATGTGGCTGGCACACCTGTCATACAACCAAAAGAAGATGGAGTGAAGGCACCGGAGCTCAGTCCGTACTACATTAGTATATATATAAGCGGGAGCCTCAGCGCTTGTTCGCTAGGGTTTGCACTCTCCACACGCTCGCCGCAATACATATATGTTACACGCTGGAGGCTCAGCGTTCATTTGCTAGGGTTTGCTATATTCATAGTCTCTCACCCTCTCTTCACCAGACCTAAACAAGACTGTGTTGGCCTCTTGTCTCTCTCCCCCCTCACAGCTGGTGAAGGAGGCATCTGTATCCCATCGCACCGGGAAGGGGAGGAGGTGCAGCGTTAACTCTATCGCCTTCGGCGAGGGAGGCAATCCACTGCCGGCTGCGCTGTTCTCTTTCACCCAGCGCCTGTGCGGGAGGGCCACCGACCCCTTATTCCTCGCCGCCGTACGTAGTGTGGGCAGATCCGGCCTCCCACTGCACGCCTTGCCACATCCCGACGACCCTAAGGTATAAGTTTCTTTGAAACCGTCGTTGCTCTAGCTGCATGTGGATCTTTTTCGATCTGTAGTCGAATCTAGGTCTTGGTTCAAAGAGGAAAGGTGCGGTGGGGTGGAGTATGAATCTAGGACGTGGTTCAATGAGGAAAGGAGGGAGGAAAAGTAGTATAGACTGGCTATCCAGCCGCTTTGTTGGTCGAAAAGGGAAAAAGGGGGTAACCCAGTACACACATCTGTAAGGAACCGATCTCTTTGTTGAAAAGGGAAAGAAACTGGGGGGGGGTCGGGTAGTTTGTGCAGGACTAGATTTGCTGCCCTCACATAGGAAAAAAGTTCAAAGAGAACAAATATGGGACCAACACAGATATGCTGCTTGGCTACATACTCTGCATCACCCATTTATACGTGTGGACGCACATGGTGCTAGCATGTCCCATACAACTATTTTGCTAGAATGCTGCTGGAAAATTGAAGCAATGCCACTGTTAAAAGTAAATTACATTTTTTAACGAATGTTGTTTCAAGAGAGTGTCTCTGTTAATATGAATCAATGCTACCGTTTTAGAAATGCTACTATCCTACTTTGTTTTCCATCCAATGCTTCTTTCTGTCACCGTTTGTTTCATCCTCCTTTATCGGTAAGCAATTGTTTCCTTTTTTGCCTCTGTTAAAATAGGAGTCAATATGAATGAATCACACTGATGGAGAATTGCTCCTCTCCTGCTTTGTTTCCCATTAAGACAAGTCATCAACCGTTATTTCTCAGTAATTGTTTCCCTTATACCTATTGTTGCTTACATGGATATCAAAATTAAAGCTCGGTTTTATTCCGACTTCGATTTTAGTTGAACTGCACAAAAGGAGCCAATGTGTCCACGGCAAACTGCTGCGTTACTGGGTCCAGTTGGTCGTTCCACTTTGCAGAAAGAAGCAGTCACTGGATGCGGTACATTACAGAAGGAATGACCGAGAAGCTTTACCGAGTATTATTAGACACCGGTGACATGACTAGTCTGCAGAGACCATTGGCAATTTAACAACACGTGGAGTGCCCTAGGCAAAAAGTGCCCAAACAAGTACAAGAAGCTAAGACAGGACACGATCATAGGCATTACATATTTTTAATGGGAAAAGCTTCTCAAAGTTTAATCATTGATGTTAGCAAGAAGACGTTAGTTTAATATATTGGAATTGGAAAACCTTGTCAAAATTTTCTCATTGATGTTAACCAGAAGACATGCATTTGATATTTTTGAGTGGGACACCCTTGCTGTGAGCAACGTCGAGTGTTTTTTCCTATTCTTGTGTTCAGTTTAGAAGTAAATAGTTACTCTGCTGAGGTATTCCTGTGTTAAGAGTTTGTTCTGAATATTGTCTATGTAATGCCAGGCCTTGTGTTTGATTGCGAAGTTGAGCTTGGAATGTTGTGGCATGCGGCATCACGAGCTGTTCACCGTGCCTCCTAAGAATAATGCTTCATATTGTTTTGCATGTCGATCTAATGCCAGTGATTTGCTTGTTAAGAAGATCATCCTCTTCTGTTGTTTCCGTGCGTAAGAAGTTCATCGTCTGATGTTTCATTCATAGCCTATACGACATGTCAGGTAGGTTAGACGTGAAACCATATGATCTTCCGACCAACTCATGATATTAGGCCGTGATTGGATCGTCATTTTCCAACCAAAACCGCTTGTAAAACTGACGCTGGTAAATTAAAGCAGATGGTCTCGGGCGAAGGCGCTTGGTTGGTCGATTTCGACTAGTAAAATATCGGAAGTACTTCACACACGATAAAAACGCTGAATGACACTCGGACGATTGCTAATCCAGCCGTTAGCTGCTGTTTCAGCCTTGCCCATGGATGGCATGATACGCACGTCATGCATGTATCGTCTGGTAATCTCGTCCATATAGCAATGCTCGTAAAATATACACTGGTCTCTCAAATTACACGCGTAACCCTCCAGTTTTACTTATAGACCTCGGGCCTTCCGATGACGAGTAAATTACACTTGTATGTTAATATAGGTTTGAAATAAACCAGAGCTCCCAAGCGCGGCCTTACCATTTCATGCCGTCTTAGTTTCTCGAAGGTGCTCATAGGTGTCCGATGATCCTGGCTTCCTGAATGAGCAGCGGGCGCTGTAACAGACCTCCGTAGGGCCCGCGAGGTCCTCTCCGTTGTCCTTCGAGTTGTTGCGCTCGCCGTGGCACCGAGCATTGTTAACATGGTCAACGAACATGAGGATTCAGGAGATGACTTTATTTTGACTGGATGACATTAGGGACCCACTAGGGCCATAGCCGTACGTACGCAACTGTTGGGGAACATAGTAAAGTTTTTTTCCTACGCACACGCAAGATCATGGTGATGGCATAGCAACGAGAGGGGAGAGTGTTGTCTACGTACCCTCGTAGACCATTAAGCGGAAGCGTTATGACAACGCGGTTGATGTAGTCGTACGTCTTCACGATTCGACTGATCCAAGCACCGAACGTACGACACCTCCGTGTTCAGCACACGTTCAGCTCGATGACGTTCCCCGGGCTCCAATCCAGCAAAGCGTCGGCGATGAGTTTCGTCAGCACGACGGCGTGGTGATGATGATGATGTTCTACCGGCGCAGGGCTTCGCCTAAACTCCGCGACGATATGACCGAGGTGGAATATGGTGGAGGGGGGCACCGCACACGGCTAAGGAACGATCCGTAGATCAACTTGTGTGTCCTAGGGTGCCCCCCTACCCCCGTATATAAAGGAGTGGAGGAGGGGAGGGCCGGCCCTCTCTATGGCGCGCCCTAGGGGAGTCCTACTCCCGCCGGGAGTAGGATTCCCCCTTTCCTAGTCCAACTAGGAATCCTTCCAAGTATTAGGAGTAGGAGACAAGGAAGGGGAAGAGAGAAGGGAAGGAAGGAGGGGGTGCAGCACCTCCCCCTAGTCCAATTCGGACTAGGCCTTGGGGGGGCGCGCGACCTGCCCTAGGCAGCCCCTCTCTCTTTCCCGTAACGTTAAGCGTGCGGACCCTACGGGTTCGAGAACTATGTAGACATGACCTAGAACTGTTTCCGGTCAATAACCAATAGTGGAACCTGGATGTTCATATTGGCTCCTACATATTCTACGAAGATCTTTATCGGTCAAACCGCATAACAACATACGTTGTTCCCTTTGTCATTGGTATGTTACTTGCCTGAGATTCGATCATCGGTATCCTATACCTAGTTCAATCTCGTTACCGGCAAGTCTCTTTACTCGTTCCGTAATACATCATTCCGTAACTAACTCATTAGTTACAATGCTTGCAAGGCTTAAGTGATGTGTATTACCGAGAGGGCCCAGAGATACCTCTCCGACAATCGGAGTGACAAAACCTAATCTCGAAATACGCCAACCCTACATGTACCTTCGGAGACACCTGTAGAGCACCTTTATAATCACCCAGTTACGTTGTGACGTTTGGTAGCACACAAAGTCTTCCTCTGGTAAACGGGAGTTGCATAATCTCATAGTCACAGGAACATGTATAAGTCATGAAGAAAGCAGTAGCAACATACTAAACGATCGTGTGCTAAGCTAACAGAATGGGTCAAATCAATCACATCATTCTCCTAATGATGTGATCCCGTTAATCAAATGACAGCTCTTTTGTCCATGGCTAGGAAACTTAACCATCTTTGACTCACGAGCTAGTCAAGTAGAGGCATACTAGTGACACTATGTTTGTCTATGTATTCACACATGTATTATGTTTCTGGTTAATACAATTCTAGCATGAATAATAAACATTTATCATGAAATAAGGAAATAAATAATAACTTTATTATTGCCTCTAGGGCATATTTCCTTCAGTCTCCCACTTGCACTAGAGTCAATAATCTAGTTCACATCACCATGTGATTTAACACCAATATTCACATCTGTATGTGATTAATACCCATAGTTCAAATCGTCATGTGATCAACGCCCAAAGGGTTTACTAGAGTCAATAATCTAGTTCACATGGCTATGTGATTAACACCCAAAGAGTACTAAGGTATGATCATGTTTTGCTCATGAGAGAAGTTTAGTCAACGGGTCTGTCACATTCAGAGCCGTATGTATTTTGCAAATATTCTATGTCCACAATGCTCTGCACGGAGCTACTCTAGCTAATTGCTCCCACTTTCAATATGTATCCAGATTGAGACTTAGAGTCATCTGGATTGGTGTAAAAGCTTGCTGTCACGCTCAATATGCGACCCTATCCAAAAGGAACTCGAAGGTCCCACCAAGGATACACCCGCATATTGAAACGCTTTTGCAAGGTGGATATCATTACATCAACATTACATAATAGATGGAGATACATACATAAGGCATACAATGCCACATGAATACAACATCACAATACATAAGAGCATCATCCTACTACGGATGAATCACAAACAGAAACTCAAACGACATCCACCCTGCTAGCCCAGGCTGCCGACCTAGAACCTATCCCCTGATCGAAGAAGAAGCAGAAGAAGAACTCCAATACAAGTAAACATCGCGCTCGCGTCAAGATCATCGCATAACCTGTACCTGCAACTGTTGTTGTAGTAATCTGTGAGCCACGAGGACTCAGCAATCCCATTACCATGGGTATCAAGACTAGCAAAGCTTAAAGGGAAAGGAAGGGGTAATGTGGTGAGGTTGCAGCAGCGACTAAGCATATATGGTGGTTAACATACACAAATAAGAGCGAGAAGAGAGCAAAGGAACAGTAGTCAACTAGTAATGATCAAGAAGTGATCCTGAACTCCTACTTACGTCAAACATAACCCAGAAAACCGTGTTCACTTCCCGGACTCCGCCGAGAAGAGACCATCACGGCTACACATGCGGTTGATGCGTTTTAATTCGGATCTGGTGTCAAGTTATCTACAACCGGACATTAACAAATTCCCATCTGCCTATAACCGCAGGCACGGCTTTCGAAAGATTATACCCTGCAGGGGTGTCCCAACTTAGCCCATGACAAGCTCTCGCGATCAACGAAGGAATAGTCCTTCTCCCAGGACGACCCGATCAGACTCGGAATCCCGGTTTACAATACATTTCGACAATGGTAAAACAAGACCAGCAAAGCCGCCCGATGCGCCGACAATCCGATAGGAGCTGCACATATCTCGTTCTAAGGGCAACACCGGATAGGTCAGCCTACGAGTAAAACCAGCCCTCGAGTTGCCCCGAGGTGGCCCCGCAGTCTGCCCGGTTCGGACCAACACTTAGACAAGCACTGGCCCGGGGGGCTAAAATAAAGATGACCCTTGGGTTGGCCGACCCAAGGGAAAGGGATAGGTGGTGGTGAGGCAAATGGTAAAACCAAGGTTGGGCCTTGCTAGAGGAGTTTTATTCAAAGTGAACTGTCGAGGGGGTCCCATAAATCACCCGACCGCGTAAGGAACATAAAATCCGGGAACATAACACCGGTATGACGGAAACTAGGGCGGCAAGAGTGGAACAAAACACTAGGCAAAAGGCCGAGTCTTCCACCCTTTACCAAGTATATAGATGCATTAATAATATAAGAGATATTGTGATATCCCAACCACAATCCTGTCCACCATGGAGAAATCTTCAACTTCACCTGCAACTAGCAACGCTATAAGAGGGGCTGAACAAAGCGGTAACATAGCCAAACAATGGTTTGCATAGGAAAGGTGTCAAAGGTTAGAGGTTCATGGCAATTTGGGATGGCTTGATAAACAGGTGATAGGTAGCGCAACATAGCGATAGAACGAAACAACTAGCATAGCAATGATAGTAGTGAGATCCAGGGTAGCGGTCATCTTGCCTGAAATCCCGCAAGGAAGAAGAATGAGTCCATGAAGAAGATGAAGCCACGAAGATGAACCAAGCGTGGACAAACGAATCCTCACGATCGCAACGAAACGAGAACTATCGAGAAGAAGCACACAACATGGTAAACACACCACACAGGAACAAGACATGATGCACACACGAGCATGATGCATGACAAAGCTACATGAAGCTACTCATGGCAAGAGATGATGCAAACAAGAGCAACACATCAAGGCAAGTTTAAATGAGGCCGAGAACTACATATAACAATTCCGGTAAGTCCTCATATGCATATTTCGAAATTGGTCCAGATCTGAATAAACCTTATGTTCAAGTTGTTAAACAGCAAGTTACGATGCACCAAGATGATCTACACGAGATTCTAGTCAAGTTACATATAAAGTTCATTTAATTCGGAGCTACAGTCTAGAAGATATGAGCAAAACAAGTTAAACACGGCATTGATGCAAAATGCACCCAAACATCAAGAAAACACCTCAAAACATGGATGCAACATGATAATATGAAACTACATGCAATTCTAAGCAAGTTTCATATAGAGCACACTCAAAACGGAGCAACGGTTCAACACACACACATGAACCAAGTTATAGCAACAATCTGTCCAAAACAGCAACTAGGCATATTGCAAGCATCAAAACGACATGCTACAACACCTCAACAAGAAAACAGAAGGCATGGGCATGATGTACATGTAAAGCATAACAAAACATGAACACTGAGCTATCTCCAGAAATCACTAGAACATGCTCAAACACACATGGTAAGATTGCAAGTTATAACAATTTCAGACTTTGCAGAAAATAACATCACGATGCAATGTTTAGAGCTACCAAACAACATGTTACAGGAACTTATCATGGAAAACAAAGGCATGGCATGAATCTACTAAATGCATAGATCAAAAGTCCTTTACTGACCATAAGCCAAAAAGGATCAGAAAATATGATGGCACCCACGTAAACATGGCAAGTTATAATACAGATTAAAACATGGCAGAAACAATATTATGAAGGCATGTTGGTGAGCTTGTGCAACTCACTACAGAGCATTACATGGAATGGAAAGGCACCCAACAGTAAGAAGGCATATTTGTGAAGCTAAGCATGGCAATAGCAAGGTCATAGGGTGCATGGATCACTAGGAAAACACATGGAAACAACTGAACTTAATGTTAACAGGCTGACAGCAACATTTTCAAGCAACTTTGGAGCAAGATATGAACAAGCTACAACAAGCTATAAATGCAACCAGGGGCATGGATGGATAGAGGATGACATGTGTATCAAAACATTTTTATAGAACATCTCTAGATTAGGCATAGAATGATTAGTAGCAACATGTTTATATAGCATCACGAAATAACATATTCAGCCTAGCAAAACAGCAACATCATGTACACTACTTAACAAGCTCGATTCACTCACCACAAGACATTGCATGACAAGATAAGAATAACATCATCAAGAAGACATGTTTGTGTAACCAACCAAGGCAACAACAAGTCCATAGCATGCAATGATCAACTACAACAAGCTTGGCCAAATTGAATAACACGTAAACAATCTGCCAGGAAACATTTTGAAGCAAAAGTAGAGCATGAAAATGACATGCTATACTACTCCATAATTGCAACCAAGGGCATGAATGGATAGACAACAACCTCACGTTCAAAACATCCTTACTGAAGTATCTCAAAATATGCATGGATCTCTTCGTAGCATCAAGTTTACATGGCATCAAAATAACAGCAGAACAGGGACTAAAACAGCAACATCACGATGCCTAGTTTGCATGCTTGTGCTAGTCACCACATTGATCACAAAAATACATGGTAAACACCACTATAAAGAATACATAGCATAGATCAAAACACATGTAGACATCAACCTCATAGGATGCACACATCAATCATGGCAAAAATGACAAAAGAGCTCGTTCTGTTAACAGACAGCAGAAAACATCATGAAGTACTGTAGCAATGAAGATTCAGGCATCAAGATGAGCTCAAATAAATATGATTCAATGGAATTAAATGATGTACTCGTTGAGACGAACAATTTGACATATTACACACACAAAACGGAGCTACGGATGCAGAGATACAATGCGACGAACATGGCATGATAATTACAAAAATCTGGGACTTGGACGATTCTGGAAAAAAAACGGACGAGCGTCACAAAGCTAAATGACGCCCAGGGCGGATCTTAGGCGGGTGGCTCACCATGGGCTTCGGCCCAGGACGGTGTGGATCGGGCCGGCGGGGCTGGACTGGGCCGGGGGGGCGCAAGGCCCACGCGGGGAGGAGCCCGACCCCGACCTCGATCCCTCTTGGATCGGGCAGGGGCGGCGGCGCACGGGGCGAGCGGCGGCGCGGCGCCGGAGCTTCGGCGCGGAGGAGAGCGCGGGAAGCCACGCGACAGCTCTGGATTGGGCGCGGGACGGCGGTTGGACGCGTCCGGCCGGGGGCGGACGTGTCCGGCGGCGGAAGATGGATTTCGTCTAGGGTTAGGGGGGAATTGATCCGGGATTTCGGAGGGGGAAGTGTTTTTATAGGTAGAGGGAGCTAGGAGAGTCCAAATGAAGAGCGGTTTTCGGCCACACGATCGTGATCGAACGACCGAGAGCATGGAGGGGAGTTAGTTGGGTTTTGGGACACTTTGGAAGGGGTGTTGGGCTGCAAAGAGAGAGGGGCTTTACGGTTACCCGATTACCCGTTGGAGTACCAAACGACCTCCAAATGGCACGAAACTTGACAGGCGGTCTACCGGTGCTATACCAAGGCCACTTGGCAAGACTCGGTCCATTCCGAGAAAGTTTAACACCTGCTCACGAAGAGAGGCAAGAAGAGGATGCCGGAGGACATAGGAGCGCCGGATTGCAAAACAGATAACGGGGAAAATGCTCGGATGCATGAGACGAACACGTATGCAAAATGAAATGCACATGATGACATGATAAAATGCAACACGCAAGCAAATGACATGGCAACGAAGGCGAATAACTGGCAGACACCTGGCGCATCGAATCCGGGGCGTTACACTTGCATCATTGTAACTTTTACGACTGGCTCTTTTATCACCTCCATAATCGAGAAACATCTCCTTAGTCCTCACTAAGGATATTCTTGACCGCTGTTCTAGTGATCTACTTTTAGATCAAAATTGTATTCCTTTACCAAACTCAGAGCAAGGTATATAATAGGTCTAGTACACAGCATAGCATACTTTATAGAACCTATGACTGAGGCATAGGGAATGACTGTTCATTCTTTTCTATTTTCTGCCATGGTCGGATTTTGAGTCTTACTCAACTTCACACCTTGCAACACAGGCAAGAACTCTTTCTTTGACTGTTCCATTTTGAACTACTTCAAAATCTTGTCAAGGTATGTACTCATTGAAAAATCTCATCAAGCGTCTTGATCTATCTCTATAGATCTTGATGCTCAATGTGTAAGCAGCTTCACCAAGGTCTTTCTTTGAAAAACTCCTTTCAAACACTCCTTTATGCTTTCCAGAAAAATTCTACATTATTTCCGATCAACAATATGTCATTCACATATACTTATCAGAAATGCTATAGTGCTCCCACTCACTTTCGTATAAATACAGGCTTCACCGCAAGTCTGTATTAAAACTATATGCTTTGATCAACTTATCAAAGCGTATATTTCAACTCCGAGATGCTTGCACCAGCCCATTGATGGATCGCTGGAGCTTGCACATTTTGTTAGCACCTTTCGGATCGACAAAACCTTCTGGTTGCATCATATACAACTCTTCTTTAAAAATTCCATTAAGGAATGCAGTTTTGACATCCATTTGCCAGATTTCATAAAATGAGGCAATTGCTAACATGATTCAGACACACTTAAGCATAGATACGAGTGAAAAAACTCTCATCGTAGTCAACACCTTGAACTTGTTGAAAACCTTTTGCGACAATTCTAGCTTTGTAGATAGTAACACTATCAGCGTCCGTCTTCCTCTTGAAGATCCATTTAATCTCAATGTCTCGTCGATCATTGGGCAAGTCAATCAAAGTCCATACTTTGTTTTCATACATGGATCTTATCTCTGATCTCATGGCCTCAAGCCATTTTGCGGAATCTGGGCTCACCATTGCTTCTTCATAGTTCGTAGGTTCGTCATGGTCTAGTAACATAACTTCCAGAACAGGATTACCGTACCATTTTGGTGCGGATCTTACTCTGGAAGACCTATGCGGTTCTGTAGTAACTTAATCTAAAGTTTCATGATCATCATCATTAACTTCCTCACTAATTGGTGTAGTAGTCACGTGAACCGATTTCTGTGATGAACTACTTTCCAATTCGAGAGAAGGTACAAATTACCTTATCAAGCTCTACTTTCCTCCCACTCACTTCTTTCGAGAGAAACTCCTTCTCTAGAAAGGATCCGTTTTTAGCAACGAATATCTTGCTATGTACCCAACAATTTTCTTTGGGTATTCTATGAAGACGCACTTCTCCGATTTGGGTTTGAGCTTATCAGGATGAAACTTTTTTCACATAAGCATCACAGCCCCAAACTTTAAGAAATGACAACTTTGGTTTCTTGCTAAACCATAATTCATACAGTGTCGTCTCAACGGATTTTATATGGTGCCCTTTTAACGTGAATGCAGCTGTCTCTAATGCATAACCCCAAAATGATAATGGTAAATCAGTAAGAGACATCATAGATCGCACCATATCCAATAAAGTGCGGTTATGATGTTCGGACACACCATAACGTTGTGGTGTTCCAGGTGGCGTGAGCTGTGAAACTATTCCACATTGTTTTAATTGAAGACCAAACTTGTAACTCAAATATTTGTCTCCGCGATCAGATGGCAGAAACTTTATTTTCTTGTTACAATGATTTTTCCACTTCACTCTGAAATTCTTTGAACCTTTCAACTATTTCAGACTTATGTTTTATCAAGTAGATATACCCATATCTGCTCAAATCATCTTGTGAAGGTCAGAAAATAACGATACTTGCCACGAGCATCAACACTCATTGGATCGCATACATCGGTATGTATTATTTCCAATAAGTCAGTAGCTTGTTCCATTTTTCCGAAGAACGGAGTTTTAGTCATCTTACCCAAAAGGCATGGTTCGCAAGCATCAAATGATTCATAACCAAGTGATTCCGAAAATCCATCTTTATGGAGTTTCTTCATGCGCTTTACACCGATATGACCCAAACGGCAGTGCCACAAATAAGTTGCACTATCATTATTAACTTTACATCTTTTGGTTTCAATATTATGAATATGTGTATCACACGATCGAGATCCAACAAACCATTTTCATTGGGTGTATGACCATAGAAGGTTTTATTCATGTAAACAAAACAATAATTATTCTCTAACTTACATGAATAACCGTATTGCAATAAACATGATCAAATCATATTCATGCTCAACGCAAACGCCAAATAACATTTATTTAGGTTCAACACTAATCCCGAAAGTATAGGGAGTGTGCGATGATGATCATATCAATCTTGGAACTACTTCCAACATTCATCGTCACCTCACCCTCAACTAGTTTCTGTTTATTCTGCAACTCCCGTTTCGAGTTACTACTCTTAGCAACTGAACTTGTATCAAATACCAAGGGGTTGCTATAAACACTAGTAAAGTACACATCAATAGCATGTATATCAAATATAACTATGTTCACTTTGCCATCCTTCTTATTCGCCAAATACTTGGGGTAGTTCTACTTCTAGTGACCAGTCCCTTTGCAGTAGAATCACTTAGTCTTAGGCTTAGGTCTAGACTTGGGCTTCTTCACTTGAGCAGCAATTTGCTTGCTGTTCTTCTTGAAGTTCCCCTTCTTCCCTTTGCCCTTTTCCTTGAAACTAGTGATCTTGTCCACCATCAACACTTTGATGTTTTTCTTCGATTTCTACCTTCGCCGATTTTTGTATCGCGAAGAGCTTGGGAATTGTTTTCGTCATCCCTTGCATACTATAGTTCATCACGAAGTTCTAGTAACTTAGTGATGGTGACTAGAGAATTCTGTCAATCACTATCTTATCTGGAAGATTAACTCCCACTTGATTCAAGCGATTGAAGTACCCAGACAATCTGAGCACACGCTCACTAGTTGAGCGATTCTCCTCCACCTTTTAGCCATAGAACTTGTTGGAGACTTCATATCTCTCAACTCGGGTATTTGCTTGAAATATTAACTTCAACTCCTGGAACATCTCATATGGTCCATGACATTCAAAACGTCTTTGAAGTCCCGATTCTAAGCCGTTAAGCATGGTGCACTAAACTATCAAGTAGTCATCATATTGAGCTAGCCAAACGTTCATAACGTCTGCATCTGCTCCTGCAATAGGTTTGCCACCTAGCGGTGCATCAAGGACATAATTCTTCTGTGCAGCAATGAGGATAAACCTCAGATCACGGATCCAATCTGCATCATTGCTACTAACATTTTTCAAACACAAGTTTCTCTAGGAACATATCAAAATAAACATATGAGAGCAACAACGCAAGCTATTGATCTACAACATAATTTGCAAAATACTACCAGGACTAAGTTCATGATAAATTTAAGTTCAATTAATCATATTACTTAAGAACTCCCACTTAGACAGACATCTCTCGAGTCATCTAAGTGATCACGTGATCCAAATCAACTAAACCATAACCGATCATCACGTGAGATGGAGTAGTTTCAATGGTGAACATCACTATGTTGATCATATCTACTATATGATTCACGCTCGACCTTTCGGTCTCTGTGTTCCGAGGCCATATCTGCATATGCTAGGCTCGTCAAGTATAACCTGAATATTCTGCGTGTGCAAAACTGGCTTGCACCCGTTGTAGATGGACGTAGAGCTTATCACACCCGATCATCACGTGGTGTCTGGGCACGATGAACTTTGGCAACGTTGCATATTCAGGGAGAACACTTTGATAATTTTTAGTGAGAGATCATCTTAAAATGCTACCGTCAATCAAAGCAAGATAAGATGCATAAATGATAAACATCACATGCAATCAATATAAGTGATATGATATGGCCATCATCATCATGTGCTTGTGATCTCCATCTCCGAAGCACCATCGTGATCACCATCGTCACCGGCGCGACACCTTGATCTCCATCGTAGCATCGTTGTCGTTTACGCCATCTATTGCTTCTACGAGTATCGCTACCGCTTAGTGATAAAGTAAAGCAATTACAGGGCGTTTGCATTTGATACAATAAAGCGACAACCATATGGCTCCTGCCAGTTGCCGATAACTTTGGTTACAAAACATGATCATCTCATACAATAAATATAGCATCACGTCTTGACCATATCACATCACAACATGCCCTGCAAAAACAAGTTAGACGTCCTCTACTTTGTTGTTGCAAGTTTTATGTGGCTGCTACGGGCTTAGTAAGAACCGTTCTTACCTACGCATCAAAACCACAACGATAGTTCGTCAAGTTAGTGCTGTTTTAACCTTCGCAAGGACCGGGCGTAGCCACACTCGGTTCAACTAAAGTTGGAGAAACTGACACCCGCTAGTCACCTGTGTGCAAAGCACGGCGGTAAAACCAGTCTCGCGTAAGCGCACGCGTAATGTCGGTCCGGGCCGCTTCATCCAACAATACCGCCGAACCTAAGTATGCCATGCTGGTAAGCAGTATGACTTGTATCGCCCACAACTCACTTGTGTTCTACTCGTGCATATAACATCAACGCTCAGATGCCACTGTTGGGGATCGTAGTAAATTTTTTTCCTACGCACACGCAAGATCATGGTGATGGCATAGCAACGAGAGGGGAGAGTGTTGTCTACGTACCCTCGTAGACCGTTAAGCGGAAGCGTTATGACAACGCGGTTGATGTAGTCATACGTCTTCACGATTCGACCGATCCAAGCACCGAACATACGGCACCTCCGTGTTCAGCACACGTTCAACTCGATGACGTTCCCCGGGCTCCAATCTAGCAAAGCGTCGGGGATGAGTTCCGTCAGTACGACGGCGTGGTGACGATGATGATGTTCTACCGGTGTAGGGCTTTGCCTAAACTCCGCGACGATATGACCGAGGTGGAATATGGTGGAGGGGGGCACCGCACACGGCTAAGGAACGATCCGTAGATCAACTTGTGTGTCCTAGGGTGCCCCCTGCCCCCGTATATAAAGGAGTGGAGGAGGGGAGGGCCGGCCCTCTCTATGGCGCGCCCTAGAGGAGTCCTACTCCCGCCGGGAGTAGGATTCCCCCTTTCCTAGTCCAACTAGGAATCCTTCCAAGTATTAGGAGTAGGAGACAAGGAAGGGGAAGAGAGAAGGGAAGGAAGGAGGGGGTGCGGCCCCTCCCCCTAGTCCAATTCGGACTAGGCCTTGGGGGGGCGTGCGGCCTGCCCTAGGCAGCCCCTCTCTCTTTCCCGTATGGCCCAATAAGGCCCAATACTTCTCCCGGCGAATTCCCGTAACTCTCCGGTACTCCGAAAAATACCCGAATCACTCGGAACCTTTCCGAACTCCGAATATAGTCGTCCAATATATCGATCTTTATGTCTCGACCATTTCGAGACTCCTCGTCATGTCCCCGATCTTATCCGGGACTCCGAACTCCTTCGGTACATCAAAACTCATAAACTCATAATATAACTGTCATCGTAACGTTAAGCGTGCGGACCCTACGGGTTCGTGAACTATGTAGACATGACCTAGAACTGTTTCCGGTCAATAACCAATAGTGGAACCTGGATGTTCATATTGGCTCCTACATGTTCTACGAAGATCTTTATCGGTCAAACCGCATAACAACATACGTTGTTCCCTTTGTCATCGGTATGTTACTTGCCCGAGATTCGATCATCGGTATCCTATACCTAGTTCAATCTCGTTACCGGCAAGTCTCTTTACTCGTTCCGTAATACATCATTTCATAACTAACTCATTAGTTACAATGCTTGCAAGGCTTAAGTGATGTGTATTACCAAGAGGGCCCAGAGATACCTCTCTGACAATCGGAGTGACAAAACCTAATCTCGAAATAAGCCAACCCAACATGTACCTTCGGAGACGCCTGTAGAGCACCTTTATAATCACCCAGTTACGTTGTGACGTTTGGTAGCACACAAAGTGTTCCTCTGGTAAAGGGGATATGCATAATCTCATAGTCACAGGAACATGTATAAGTCATGAAGAAAGCAGTAGCAACATACTAAACGATCGTGTGCTAAGCTAACGGAATGGGTCAAGTCAATCACATCATTCTCCTAATGATGTGATCCCGTTAATCAAATGACAACTCTTTTGTCCATGGCTAGGAAACTTAACCATCTTCGATTCACGAGCTAGTCAAGTAGAGGCATACTAGTGACACTATGTTTGTCTATGTATTCACACATGTATTATGTTTCCGGTTAATACAATTCTAGCATGAATAATAAACATTTATCATGAAATAAGGAAATAAATAATAACTTTATTATTGCCTCTAGGGCATATTTCCTTCAGCAACTGCCTCCTTATTATGTATAACTATTTTTTTTGCTTTCTCCTGGTTTCCTGACATCACGGTCCCACACCATTGTCAACCTATGTAGTCAATATAAACGAGAGAATTGCACAAGGTGCGGCCGACAGCTGGGACCAAGCAGCTCGAGCAGCATTTGTGTTTTTGAGGCGTGAGCACTGCAGAGTTTTTCTTGGCGATGATTTCATTGTTGTTCAGAGGAGAGCAGGGTATTAACTAGGCGGGCTATGGCCCGTCTAGCCCAGGCCAGATATCCAGCCCAGATACTACTTTTTTCAAGATGAAAATGGCTAGCCCAGCTATACGTCTTTTTGAGGAATACCCAGGCAAGGTCAACTTGTTATTCTCCGCCCTGCTGTGCTGCAAATTTTTCCTAGGAGGGATGCATTAGGCTTAACAGGAAAATGGGCTTTAAAAATAATAAATGGGATGTAATTATAAAAACTGGGCAGTAACTATAAAAAAATGCACCAAACACGAAATTAGTTTATAAAATATTATTTATGGATTTTGAAAATCTTAAATTTTCATTGTTGCGTGCGCAATGTTTCGTTGGATTTTTACGTAATACAAATTTGTATTTAAGCTGAATAGAAATTTCTGGATAAAAATATTTCGGATCCCATCAAAATGTGAGAAATTTTATTGAATTCTGTCTTTAACGGTTGGTTGAAATTATTAATCGTTGTCCTAGCTAGAAAATGGGCTGTAATTTTAACAAATTGTAAATGGGCTGTTGTAAATTCCATTAGAATTCAAAAATGGGCTGTACATTCTTACAAAATGCAAGTGGGCTATACGTTCTCTGCCACACACTTGTGGGCCTACTAAGTGAAGCGTCCCCTAAAAAAAATAAGTTGACGCGTATGCAAGGCTTTGTCAAATTATTATAGTCAACACACGGTTCTAGCAGCAGTGGCCGTTGGATGTCTATCGAACGGATGTCATGCTTCTTCTTCAATCTCGGATATTCTTAGCTTCGGCCGCCCAAAAAATGATTCCTCCCCCTGACATCTGGGGCGCACCGTTTCGGAGGCTGACCTGTGGGCCTACTAAGTTGGAGCGTACAAAGGGCTTTGTCAACTTAGTCAATATAAATGATTCTAGCTTCAGTGACTGTATGATGTCCATCCAATGGCCGTAGTGCTTCTTCAACCTCTGGTCTTCTTGGTCCAGCCGCCCAAAGCAGCGCCGGTCATGCCGCCTGCTCCTGCCTCCCATGGCCGGCTGTGCTGCCGCGGAGGCCTCACCGCCCCCATACTACTCCCACCGCTGGCCAGGCCATCCCTCCACTCACCCACACCCCCTGTTATTCTGCAGCGACGGCAGCCTCACACCGCAGCCGAACCAGTGAACCCTCGTACTCCTCTCCGCGCGGGCTTCCACTGCCGCCTCTTCCCCGGCTCCGCGTCGTCCCCTTCCTAGGCGTCACCGTTGTCCACCGCCCTGGTGCTCTCGGCGCGGCGTGGTCAACATGGTCAACGACCAACTTCCATCGGAAGAGTACTGTACGTGGAGAGGCTGACAGCTGGGTCCACGACAGCTGCAAGGAAGTGCCTCCTTATTACGCTCAAAATAATTATTCCTCCACCTGACAGCAGGGACCCGCCGAATGGGCCTCCTTATTTCGCGAAAAAACGTTTCCCCCCTGACTGCTAGTACCCACCGGATGGTCCACCGTATTTCGCAAAAAAATGTTCTCCCCGCTGTCAGCTCGGACCCACCGGAAGTGCCTCTTTATTACACACAAAAAAATGAATACTCCCCCTGCTACCTGACACTAGGGACCCAGCAGCTCGCCCAGTTATTTTTGTTTTGGGTTAATTTGATAAATGCCTCCGAGAAATGCCACTGCAATTTCCAAACTTTGAAAAATGCCATTTCATGCCATTTCTAGTGTCATTTTTTGAAGTCTGGAGTGGCGTTTTTCAAAGTTTGCAAACTGCAGTGGCGTTTTTCAAAGTTTGCAAAAATTGCAGTGGCATTTTTCAAAGTTTGGAAATTGCAGTGGCATTTTTATGAATCGCCATAATTGGAGTGGCATTTATCTAATATGTTTTTGAGACGGAAGCAGGGTGTCAACTGGGCTGTGCGGGACACTCTGGCCTGTCTAGACAACCTTTTCTTTTATGTTTACCACAGACCAGCCCACTAGTTTTTTTTCTTTTTGAAAATGGCTAGCCTAGTTTTTTTGTGATTTGTCAAGTAAGTCACTTTATCAGGCTTGTTGGGCTAGACGAGGAGAGCTTCATTCGGCTGGCGGAGAAAATGGCCTATCAGTAATGAGAAATGGGCTGTACATTTTTAAAACACATCAAACCGGGAATTAGTTTCAAATATCTTTTTTTCATTTCGAGATTTTAAATTGTATTGATTTTTATGCGTGGACAATTTATTGGATTTTATATTGATATACATTTATTTTTAAAATCAGTCTGAATGTGACTCGAAATTTTGGGATTAAAAACAGTTCAGACCGCACCGACATATGCAAAATTTCGTATAATTTTTTAACCGTGGCCACAATATGGGCTGTAATGCTAACAAAAAGAATACGGGCTCCAAAAAAACCCGTAAGAATTAGCAAATGGGCTGTAAACTATTTGAAATAATAGCAGATGGGTTGTATGCCGTTTTCCACAGATTTGAGGCTTTCCACAGATGGCCTGTATACTGTTGGATGTCCATCCAACGGCCGTCGTGCTTCTTCAATCTCTGCTCTTCCTGCTCCAGCCGCTCAAACAAGCGCCGGCTAGACTGCTTGGTCCTTCCTCCCGCAGCCGGCTGTGCTGCCTTGCAGGCCTCACCGCCCCATCATACTCCCATCGTTGGCCTAGCTATCCTCTACTCACCCTCAGTCTCACACATGCTGTTATTCTCGGGCGACGGCAGACGAACCAGTAATCAGTAAACCCTCATACTCCTCCACGTGGGAAATAACTGTCGAGTATTCCCTGGCTCCATGTCGTTCCCTTCCTAGGCCTCGCCGTCGTCCACTGCCCTAGTGCTCTCGGTGTGGCCTGGTCAACATGGTCAATGAACGACATCCATTGGAAGTGGACTGTACGTGGAGAGGCTGACAGCTGGGTCCACGGCCGCACGCAAGGAAATGCCTCCTTATTACGCGCAAAATAATGATTCCTCCACCTGACATCTGGGACCCACCGAAAGGGCCTCTGTATTTCGTGAAAAAAACATTACCGCCGCTGACAGCTCGGACCCACCAGCTATATCTTCGCACGCAAGGAAGTGCCTCCTTTTTACCCCCCAAAAAAAGAATACTCCCCATGCTAGCTGGGACCCAGTATAGTGGGCCTACTAAGTTGACGGGGACGAAGGGCTTTGTCAACTTAGTCAATATGCACGATTCTAGCTCGACTGACCGTACGATGTCCATCCAACGGCCGTAGTGCTTCTTCAACCTCTGGTCTTCTTGCTCCAACCGCCCAAAGCAGCGCCGGTCGTGCCGCCTGCTCCTGCCTCCCGTGGCCGGCTGTGCTGCCGCGGAGGCCTCACCGCCCCCATACTACTCCCACCGCAGGCCAGGCCATCCCTCCACTCCACTCACCCACACCCCCTGTTATTCTGCGGCGACGACAGCGCATCCGAACCAGTGAACCCTCGTACTCCTCCCCACGTGGGCATCCACTGCCGCGTCTTCCCCGGCTCCACGTCGTCCCCTTCCTAGGCCTCGCCGTCGTCCACCGCCGTGGTGCTCTCGGCGCGGCATGGTCAATGTGGTCAACGACGGACTTCCATCAGAAGAATACTGTACGTGGAGAGGCTGACAGCTGGGTCCACGGCAGCCGCAAGGAAGTGCCTCATTACAAGGAAAATAATTATTCCTCCACCTGATAGCAGGGACCCACCGGACGGGCCACCAGTATTTCGTGAAAAAACGTTTGCCCCTGACTGCTGGGACCCACCCGACAGGCCACCGTATTTCGAGAAAAAAACTTTCCCCCTGCTGTCAGCTCGGACCCACCGGAAGTGCCTCGTTATTACGCACAAAAAAATGAATACCCCCCAGCTAGCTGGGACCCACCTTGGTGGGAGGCTGACTTGTGGGCCTACTAAGTTGACGGGGACGGAGGGCTTTGTCAACTTAGTCAATATAAACGATTCTAGCTTCAGTGACCGTACGATGTCCATCCAACGGCCGTAGTGCTTCTTCATCCTCTGGTCTTCTTGCTCCAGCCTCCCAAAGCAGCGCTGGTCGTGCCGCATGCTCCTGCCTCCCGTGGACAGATGTGCTGCCGCGGAGGGCTCACCGCCCCCTACTATTCCCACCGCTGGCAGGCCCTGCAGCAACGACAACCTCACACCGCAGCCGAACCAGTGAACCCTCGTACTCCTCTCGGCGCGGGCTTCCACTGCCGCGTCTTCCCCGGCTCCCCGTCGTCCCCTTCCTAGGCCTCGCCATCGTCCACCGCCCTGGTGCTCTCGATGCGGAGTGGTCAACGTGGTCAAGGAACAATTTCCATCGTACGTGGACTGTATGTGGAGAGGCTGACAGCTGGGTCCACGGCCGCAGCAAGTAAGTGCCTCTTTATTACGCGGAAAATAATTATTCCTCCACCTGACAGCAGAGACCCACCGGACGGGCCACCTTATTTCGCGAAAAAAACATTCCCCCCTGACTCCTGGGACCCACCAGCTACACCTTCGCACGGAAGGAAGTGCGTCCGGGCAAAAAAAAAACGATTCGCCCCTCTGACTGCTGGGACCCACCAGCTACATTTTCGCACGTAAGGAAGTGCGTGACAGTCGGGACCCACCTGGTCGAAGCGTAAGTAGCGTTGTCATTCTGGTCGCGAACGTGTACATACATACTGGTCGTTGTAGAGGCGCGCACGTGTCGTAGTAGAGGCGCGCACGTAGCATGTACACGTACGTACAGCGGCCAGGGTGCAAGAAAGAAAATACAGCCACGTATGTGTACATACGGGCGGGGTCTCGAACGCCTACTCGCACATACGTACATGGCTGGGTCGGAACGGAGAAACAACATCATCGTCGTGTTCATGGGGAGCCAATCGGCTTGGTTGGAACGGAATGCGTGGTCGTGTTCATCGGGAGGGCTTGGATGGAAAAGGCGATAGAAACAAGGCCTGGCGTACCGCACAACGGAGGAAACGACCTTGTGTTCGACCGACCATGTTCGAAACGGGGTCCTGTTGATCGGGAGGGGCCTGGCATACCGCAAAACGGAGGAAACGGGCCTCGTACGGTCGAAACGGGGGTCCTGTTGATCAGGAGGGGTGTCGCGTACCACAAAACGGACGAAACGGACCTCCTACGGTCAAAACGGGGGTCCTGTTCATCGGGAGGTGTGTGGCGTACCTCAAAACGGACGAAACGGACTTGTGTTGGAGCGCTACGGTCAAAACGGGGGAGGGGGGGAGGGGTGTGGCGTACTGCAAAACGGGACAACACGGGATACTGTTCATCTCCACCATCGACCTCCTCCCGCCTCCACGGGCTACTGTTCATCCAGCCTCCACCGCGCGCTACTCCACCGGCTACTGTTCAACCACCCCTCCACGGGCACCCCTCCACCGTCTACTGTTCATCCAGCCCTCCACACCACGGGGTCCTGTTCAACCACCCCTCCACGGCCACCCCTCCACCGTCTACTGTTCATCCAGCCCTCCACACCATGGATTCCTGTTCATCCAGAGGCAACGCCACCGCTCACTGTTCATCCACCCCCCCGCAACACTCACTGTTCATCCCAGAGGCAGCATCAATCAGCTTCAGTTAGCAGCAGTAGCGAAGGAATCGCTCCATCGGGTTCAGTTAACAGCCATCGATCGATCGCTCGGGTTCAGTAACACGTAGCCTGCAGTGCAATCGCTCGGGTTCAGTTAGAGCCCAACGCCTCGCTCGGCTTCAGTTAGAGCCAACGCCTCGCACACACGCATGTACGTACGAGAGAAACGCGCATCGCTCTTCCCCCGACCTCCCACCATAACCGGCAACTCCCTGAAATTTTCCTCCCCCTCGCTTCTACCACGGTTTTTTCCATCATGGACGGCCCAAAGAATGTCATGCAGCTACGTCTCCGGCCCGCCCAGGACGAAAAGCCATTTTCTGTCATGATTTTTTGGCATAGAAGTAGGATCCCACGACATCTATGATGATACTGGTTTTATCACAATTATCGTCATAGAAGTGTCATATGTATGACAGAAAAAAATTTCGTTCGACCCAAAATGTCACGGATGTGTCTTTTTTTGTAGTGAAGTGATGCAAGGAATACAAGTCTATCGACAAGGATTTCGTTACCATGGCTTACACTAGAAGTTTGCCATTTGGATCCAGGGGTTTGAATGACTAGTGGAGTGGGCATATCACAAAATGACATGTTGTGCAAGTTAGCATAGCTTTCAGGTATGAAGGAATGAGATGCTCCGGTATCGAACAAAACCGATGCTGGATGACAATTGACAAGGAGTGAACCAATAACGACAACCGGATCATCATGGGCATCTTTAGCTGAGACGTGATGCACACGTCCACGTTTAGTGCGAGCTAGCTTGGCACTGATCATCTTGCTTGATGGCTTAACACAACCAACAGTCTTCTCGGGCTGGGGTGGAGCATAACTAGTCTGAGAGCAGTCACGTGCATAGTGTCCTGGCTTCCCGCATGTGAAGCAAGTCCCTGAAGTTGGACGTGGACCCGCACTGACAAGCGGTCTACCAATAGGCCTGGGAGGAACATACGACTGAGCTGGGTGAGGCGCCATGTAGGATGGTCTTGGTGAATATCCGGAAGGAAGAGCGGAGTTTGACACCCAAATCTGGCGCTTCTGAGAGCTAGAGCCGGAGGAAGATCCCAAATCACGGGTGTGATTACGAGACTCCTCGTAAGTGAGCTGAGCTGTCTCTGCATTAATGGCCTTGTTCACAAGAGCTTGGAATGTATCACAATGATGCAGGTGGAGATCACGGCGCAACTTGGGGTTGAGACCCTTCCGAAACCTAGCTTGCTTCTTGGCGTCCGTAGACACTTCTTCTATGGCATAGCGGGCGAGGTTCTCAAACCTCTACTGTAAGCATCAACAACCATCTTACTCTAGGTGAAACTACAGAACTCTTCTCTCTTGCGATCGATGAGAGCCTAAGGAATGTGATGCTCGCGAAAAACCTCCGTGAAATCCCTCCAGGTAGGAATCTGGCCAGCTGGAAGTATAGCCTCATAGTTCTGCCACCAAAGACTAGCAGGACCTTCCAGGTGCTATGTGGCATAGGTGACCTTGTCATCTTTAGCTACGTTCGTGGAACTTAGCTTATGAGTGATGCGACAGAGCCAGTTATCTACATCGAGTGGCTCAATAGAATGATGAAAGGTGGGTGGGTGCAAGCGAATGAAGTCATGAATGGTCACAGACTCTTTGAACTGATGTGCGGTGTTCTCCTCGATACATGCCAACAAGCGGTTAGACTCACGCTTGTTCCTCTCCATCTCTAACATGAACTCTGTCAACAAAGGTGGGTTAGGAGGATCCTCATCCCTACCATCTCCGTGGTTCTGGCTACGAGCAACAAGACTTTGCTTAACTGATGACATTTTGAGAAACAAAACCAAGGACGGAACCAATATCAACTATAGGCTGCAGAATGTAAGACAAGGGAATTAGTATCTCTCGTACTCCTGGGGCAATTCCGGCAGCATAACGGCAGTAAAATGCTCAAAGTGGGACATCCTGCTAAAATGGGATAGTACAACAACTCAACATCACCACTCAAGGTTCTGGGATAGTACTAAACAGACTACACCGGAAGTACTCGAAAACTGGGGTTTGACTCTGATCAACCAATCCTATGGGACTACAGAGTAGTAACACATGATCCTGATAGACGGAAGAGAAATCATTGTTCCTTAACCCCGGAGGAAAGATAGGATGACACAGATCAAAAGGCCATTAGGTAAAGGAGTAAAAAGAGCCTTACGTTCCCATCCACAATCAATTCCCTTATATAACTAAAGAATTCCTAGACTCAACTTCGACCAGTTTGGCTTGGTAATCCTACATGTAGTCAGTCTCTGATACCAAAGCTGTCAGGACCCCTATCCTAAGTCACACCAATCTAGCATGTAACACCTCATATCACTTTGCGGCCTCACGCACGGTATTCCCACGGGTGTCGCCTTACATATGACAAAGAACCCGGGCTGACATGGCTAGTCGTGAACCCAAAGTGGCACTAACTTACAGGGACAAGCATACATGACCCAACAAGGAACGTGTCGGTCATCAACGAGTGAATCCGGGCTGTAGCAGTTGGGCTAGCAGGACTCCGGATAATCCAAGATGTAGCAGGCTAACAGGACTCCGGTAGACACCGCGTGACATTTCCCTGAAGGGACGGACACATGAACGAAGAAGGACACATCCGGTCAGCCTAAGTGTTCCGGAGCAGTAGCAAGCTACCAGGGCTCAGTGGAAGCACTAGGAGACATTTCCCGGTAAGAGAGGCTACTAAGGATAAAGAACTAGATAGTCAGATCCCACACATAGCAATACACATTACACGTACGCATAACATGCAAGTATGTGCTGTACAACATGGCATCACAACATAACTCAATAACTCATATAGATAAGGCTCAAAGAGCCATCATAGCATTTATTACAAACAGGGGTCACATGACCCAACATATAGAGCATTCAAACAACAAGCAGAAGTATTACATGTCTGAGTATAGACATCTACAAATGAAAAAGGCTGAAGAGACTGACTATCTAGAACATCCGATCAAGACCATAGCTGAGGTACAGGCCACTTGTCGAAGTCCACGTAAACTAGTAAGACCGAAGTCTCCGCTGCAAAAACACAAATAAAGCAACATGAGTACAAATGTACTCAGCAAGACTTACATCAGATCCTATCATACATGCATTTGTATCAAGAGGGTAATGTGGGGTTTATTTGCAGCAAGCCAGCTTTGACTCAGTAGCTATCTTGTTCTACGACTACGAGAAATTTCTTTGAGGTGAGATGGCGCACACGAGTCCACTAACCACCACACAATACACTACTATGGATTCATCCCCGTCTCCCTACGAGAAGGCCATCCATAGCACTCACACTTGTCTTGAGCGTTTTAGAGTATCCACTTCAAGTTGTCTATGTACCACATAAGCATCCAAGAAGTCCATAACCGCGGACCCGGCTATTCGAATAGATCATGTTAACCCCGCAGGGGTGTACTTCTTCACACACGCTCTCGCCACTTACCGCCATGTACACGTCATGTATCTCGGCAACCTTCAAGTGGAAGCCTGGCGAGGGTGTCGGCCACGACCTGACTAACCACACAAGACTCTAGTCCAGGTTTATCGCTTATTCGGGTTCCATCCGTAAGGGAGTCCGGCCGAGGTTTCCATCACGGCCCCAAACGATGTGTGCAGGGTTCCCGAGCCCACCTTCCGGGTGCCACTCGGTACACCAGGCCACGTGTGCCTAGTCTGTCCCAAGCCCACCCTGCCGGGTGCCACTTGGTAGAAAAATAACACTACCTACAAACACCCGAAACTAGTTGCGACTCCTGGACAGAGATAAAGTTGGTTAATAAGTCGAGAAGGGCACTTAAGCATTCCAATGCGTGGTAGTAGCTAGTCATTGGACAACATACACAGAACTCAGTGCTTAAGGACGGTTCCAGTGAGACAACCGACCATGTACTCCTACATGGCCTCTCACCGCTACCTTTACCAAATCGTGTTCACACACTTCACTCTCAGCATCAGAACATAGAACACTACACTCCAATTCATTCCCAATGAATCAGACCTGAGACACTCTAAGCAATAGCAAGCATAGCATGGTAGTAACACAAAAATGGCTTCAATCAACTCCTACACATGCTAGTGGGTTTCAACTATTTACTGTGGCAATGACAGGTCATGCAGAGGAATGGGTTCAACTACCGCAACACAAAGTAGCAATTGAATGGTTGTTGTCCTAATGCAATAACAGAGAGCAGGAGCGAGAGAGTAGGATTGTATCGGAATGAACAAGGGGGTTCGCTTGCCTGGTAGATCAACAAGGGAGGCACTGCTTCACAGACAGGTACTCTCGAGCACTCTCCGGAGCAGGACCTATCGAGAAGGAACGGTGCCAACAATCAAAACACAAGCATATGCAACAATATGATGCATGATCATGGCATGTAGATGTGATGCTATTTGAGCTAATGCAGCTAGTATTCATTTGGTTGAAGTCCATTTGAACCAAAGATTCAAATGCATCTCCAAAGTAAGCTCTTTATAAATGCCATTATAGTGTTTCACTTATACAGCAGGTATAAGTTGGGTTGTCATGCATGAAACTAGTACAAATGGATAGATTGAATTTTTCTGATAATTTTTCATATATAAATTATTTCAATCTGAGCTACAGTTGAATTTCTATGATTTTTTTGAAGTTTATGGCATTTTCTAGAATTTCCTGATTTATTTTAAAACCAGAAAATAAATTATTGCGTCAGCACTGCGTCATGCTTGCATCAGCAAGTCAACAGTGCTGACTGGGTCAAAACTGACGTGTGGGGTCCACATATCAATGTCTCAGGGTTAAACATGGGGGTTAGTTTATCCTAATTACATGATTAGTGGCGCTGGGCCCACTGGTCAGTGTTAGGGGGTTAGTTAATGGTGATTAGCCCTAAGCTAATCACCTGCCTCAAGGGGCCCACCTGACGGTCTGGCGAGGTCAACACGGTTAACCCCACCGGCGAGGCCGAAAGCGGCGGAGGGGCTCGGAATCATCGCTCCGGCGACCAAATGCGCAGCGGAGACCACCTACGCGAAGCCCAGGCTCGCACGCATCCAGTAGGACACGCGAGAGACCGTGGGGGTACCGGAGCTCGTTGAAGTAGAGCTCGCGGCGGCGGCCGGAGGACGGCCAAGTGCGGTAAGGTGCTACAAGGCACGGGGGAGTGAGCGGAGAGGCTCTACGGCCTCCTGGCGTCACCAGGAGCACGGTGACACGCTCGGTTGCGGGCTGCGGTGGCCAAGGCGACGGCGGTGACATGGACGGCGGCGAGGAGCTACGGTCGTGGTGGGGATCGGGGCTACAACGCGGGAACGGCGAAACGGAGAGAAGGGAACGAGGCAGGAGCTCACGGTGGACTCGACGGCGTCGTCTGCGAGCTCGGGGACGCACTGGAGATGGCAGGGCAGCGATGGGGATCCACGGCGGCCGGAGGCAAACATGGCGACAGCGACGGCTCCACGGGGCGCTCCAGCTTGCGTGGCTCGGCGGAGGGCTTCAGCGCGAGGAGGCGGAGCTCCTAGGCTTGTCGAAGAGGCGAGGCCGTGGTGGTGGGCGCGACAACGGCAAGCGGCGGCGACGACAACGCTCGGGCGGGTCAAGAGAGGGAGAACCAGGGGAGGAGGGAGAGTGAGAGAGAGTGAGAGAGGCGCGGGGCGTCGCGTGGCGTCGCGCGGGGCTTCCAGGTGATGAGGGGGAGGCTAGGCAGGCAGGTGGCATGGCGGCATGGCCGTGCGCGCGCGCCGGCCACACGCCTGGCCGACTGGCGCCAGGAGGACGATGGTGCTGGCGGACTGGTCCAGCTGGGCCGCACAGGAGCTGGGCCGCTGGTAAGCACATGTAGGTTTTTTCCATTTCTGTTCCTTTTCTATTTTTCTGACATTTGTTTGGTTTAATAAAAATACTAAACCATTTTATTTTCTTATGCCAATTTTTGTAGGGGTTAGTGGTATTATTCCAGAGCTCCTCAATAACTGGCATAATATTCGGACAATATTACACACACACACACACACACACACACACACATAGGGAAAATCCATCCTACCACCCGGTGGTAGTTACCCCACATGTCTCATATACTAGCATGTGGTACTATATATACTATTTTATTATTTTAAATATGTTCGTATATTATATCTAAGATATTTCAAAACAAGTTACATGAAAAAATTGCATATGAGCCCATAGTTTTTGTTATATTTGTGAAATACGTACATATTTGTACGTAAAAAAGAGCATACTCAAAAAATGGTACATACTACCTAAAAATTTGTATATATACTATCTAATCATTGTTATATACTACATACTACACGTACATACTCTCGATTTTAACAGATACTACATACAACATACAAAACGCAAGTGGTGGTAACTACCACTGCTTGTAGGAAACATTTGTCATATATATATATATATCCAAAGCAAATAATTACTGCATTAATTCCAAATGCCCAAAATAAATACTTATGAGCTCCTGAAAATATTGGTTTGATTTTTATCTCTGTCCAATATTTTCAGAGAGCAACATGAACATTTTCTTGGACCTTTTTGGAGCAATTTTTATCTGGGTCATTTCCAGAAATGATTTTGAGGGTTTCACAAATCCCCATTTCAAATTTAAATGGAATTTAAACATGATGAACACATGACTAGCTAGTCTAGGTCATACCAGAATTAGGGATGTGACACATCTATGTTGTGTTTCAGGGTGTTTTTAACCCTGTGTTGAATCATCTACTAGTTCTTGCAAAGAACACTTTCTGTTTGAGCAAAAATAGTGTAAACATGTGGCAAGTAGCAAAAAAATACACATGGAATTTTTGTGCCATAAAAAGGGATGAACAATGTGGTCAGGGATAATTTGACTTCATTGTAGTAGCTTGTGTTCTAACATTATGCAAAACACAGGCTGATGTAAAGCAACTTGGATGAAGCTAGGCAAAAAATTATATTGTCTGAATCAACTCGCATTGTAACACTGGGCAAAAAGAATCATTGTTTACATTATCAGCTTGCAAAAAAATGTAACACTAGGCAAAAAATACTATGGAAAAAAGCAACACATGGCTGATGGAAAAGCAACTTGGATGAAGAGGCAAGGCAACTATTGTGAAAAAGCAACTGATGTAGAAGCTAAAAACTACTCCTACTGGGTATTTGTTTCCTTCGTACTTTTCTTCAGCAGTGGCGAAAAAAAGTTTAGTTTACCTTTGCAATAAGGACTAGGTTGCATTAAATCCTTCACCATGATCCCAAGTTGTATTCCCATTGTTGTTGTGTTCTCGCGATTTGTGGGGAACAATGGGGTGGATGCAAGAAAATATTGGTATTTTGATCCTGCAAAAAAGGAAATGGAAAAGAAATTTCCTATACAACAACTATAAGTTGAAAACTTACTTATGGTGCTGGACAAACAGATTAATTGAAAATTGACTACATGAAGACAGTGATAACCAAAGTTGATGATAGTACAAACTATAGGAGAAAACAAAAGTACTGAACATAAAAGGACAAATATATGTTGCCCATGATTGCTGCTATTCTTAAGTTTTTTCCAACACAAAACATGCTGCTGCTCTATCTGTTTTTGGTGTGAAATCCATGCCGAAAACACTCAGAATGACTGCTATTCTTTGGCATCTAGCTTGCTTCCCACATGAAATCCTTGAAAACCATGCAGATGTAGGAGCTGCCTGCATTTTAAAACGATAAAAGGAAGTAAAAAATTATGGTACAAGCAAAAACAAAAAGCCTATGTTGTATGTTCAAGTGTTTCTTACAACAAAAGAGGATGCTATCTTATCATTGTGGTGTCATTGCCTAGATTGACTTTCTTACTTGCTTGTCTCATCAAGCTAACTAGCTTTGGTTTTCTGGTTTAAAAGTGCATAGGCTGGAAAAATGATTGACCTAAATTAATCACTCAATTTGAGATGATCTTAAATAACTACATGCTTCTCTTTTTAGGGTGTCTTTAACTGATCCTATACAGGGATGTATGAACAAAAAGTGGCAACTTATATGCTCTGTTTAGGCAACTGCAATACTGCAGATAGGCAAGTCATGTATAAAAATCTTGGTGTTGCTGAATTAATAAAGTGCACAATTTGGTGAGTATATGCGGGGAACAAGAAAAAGTGCAAATCATAAGCAAAGATTATAGACTGTGTTGAAATCCTTCTGATTTGCTAGTTGTTATGTTTTTAATAGAAAACTTCATGTGCTTGAAGAAAAACTTAGCAACCTATATGAAAAAATTGGCAAAAATGCAAACAATACACACCAAATGATGATGGAAAAGATCAACTTACTTGAAATGATGAAAAAGAGTAACTTCATCTACTTGCACATAATCATGGCAACTTTCATGCTATTTTGGGGCAAATGCAACATAATAGACAAGCAAGTCTTAAAAAACCTTTGTACCTTACAAGTTATTCATCGTAGAAAAACAACGATGCTACATACACTAGTTGTTCCTATTTGAAAAAATGTATTAACTGCTTGCCTCTTGTCAAAAATAACTTTGATCTTTTTTTCCTGGTGTAAAATGTGCATGTTTGAATATGATTGACCTGAATGAGGAACCAGAGGAAGTTATGCCAGCGTTTGCCTTTGTTCATGACATGTATATAGGTGATCCTTTATATTGCACACAATAGAGAACCCCACTTGGTGGAGCTGACAATGCTAGTTTGTGGCTGAATCTCCCAACCCTGTTGCCACACAAAATGCTTCGACACATGTGGCGCAAGCTATGCCTACAGATAAGGGTGCAACGGACGAAGCAACTACACATCCAGCTGCAGCAACATAGACGGATGAACACATACTTTTTGACACTGAAACTGCAGGTGAAACAGGTGGGACTGTTGGAAATAGTTTGGCAGGCTTGGTTGGTGAGAACGATGATGAGGCATGGTATAGCCCAAGGAGCCTTACGTTGGTATGAGGTTTGAATCTTTGGAAGGTGTAAAGGAACACTACAATGCGTGCGCTCTGCAGCTTGGATTTTCCATCAAAATGAATACATCAAGGAAAACTGTCGACACTCATGTGTTGGTAAAGCAACAATTTGTTCGCAACAAGTTTCAGAAACCTATAGAGAATGAAGGAGGTGCAGAAAAGCCCCCTGTCCTAGACATAATTGTTGATCGGGCAGAACATGTTGACGAGGATGATGATATTGTCTTTCTTGGTGATGAAAGTAAGTTAAAAAAGAAAATCAAGAAACTAAAGCGAGATAAAATATTGCAAACCGGTTGCAAGGTCAAGATGGTGGTGAAACTAATAGATGGTCGTTGGGAGGTGATATACTTTGTTGCTGAGCACAACCATAAGTTGGTAGAGAAGCCATCTTTGAAGAAGTACTTGCGATCACACCAAGGGATACCTCCAGAAGAAAAGGCATTCCCAACACATCTTCACAACTACAATTTAACTACAGGTGAAAATGATCCTATGCTTGCCTGTGTTTTTGATCTAAATTGCTCAACACCCATTCAGTGCTTGTCTGCTGATCTTTTTAACTGTGATATTCGGCTCATGCCCTAACACATGTTAGATGATTCAATCCCTTTCGTTTAGTGTTCCTGAAGTTGTATTGGTTAGTTTTGTTCACCAATGTGTTGCCATCAGTTGGCACTTGCTCAAAAACATGGTCCCAAACTTGCTTAGTTTTGCTGGCAATGCAGAGTTTTGCTGTTAGAACTTGCTCAAAATCAAGGGCACAACTTGCCTGCGCTTGTAAGCACTGATTTCCCTTGACGCTCATTGGTTTGTGAGTGTGCATTAATTAGTCTTGTTGTGCTAGTTGCTTGCGCAGAAGTTAGCAGTTGCTCAAAACATGTCCTCAACTTGCCTGCACTTGTGTTGGATACTTTTCATATATTGGTTGTGTGAAAAAATACAATTACTACTTGCCTGCGCTTGTATATTTTGCGAGCACTGATTCCCCCTGGACACTCAATTGGTTTGTCTGTGTGCATTAATTAGTCTTGTTGTGTTGGTTGCTTGCCCGTAAGTTAGTACTTGCTCAAACCATGAGCTGAGCTTGCCTGCGCATTTCACATATTTCCGTGTGTCTGAATTGCTGCCTATAAACTGCTTTTGAGCATCATGCATAAAAAATATGTCTTTATGAAATGGTTTCTACTTAGGGTGAACAAAAATGGACTAAAAACGCATTTTTTGCCTCTATGTACAGGGCATATGATGCATATTATGTCAGAGTTCTATGGCACAGAGATGATCATCCCCTATGGTACTAAGCACATTACAAACCTCAAGACAATGTTAAACAAAGATGCCACCAAAGAAGGAGATATGATTGAGACAGTTGCCTACTTCAAAGATCAACAAAAAGATGATCCAGACTTCTTTTATAAGATAAAGTATGATGAGGAGGACAGGGTGGAGAACATTTTGGGTTGACGGTGCAGCTAGGAAAGCTTATGTCGAGGCTTATCATGATTGCATCTTGTTTGACACTACATACATGACTAACATGTACAACATGCCCTTTGCACCGTTTATTGGAATTAAGAGACACGGTCAGTCGTTTATGTTGGGCTGCGGCTTTGTTAGGCAAGAAATGGCATCGAGCTTTGATTGGCTATTTGAGACATTCCTTGAGGTGATGAATGGTATAGCACCGACCGACATCATAACTGACCAAGACATTGCAATGGCATAGTCCATCAAAAAGATGTTTCATACGAGTGTGCACCGTTGTTGTCGTCGGCATATAATGAAGAAGTCACAAGAGAAGCTTGGGTCAATGCTGGGGCGAAACCCTAGTTTGTCACGTGATTTCAATGAATGTGTTGACTTCAGCTTGACACAGTGGAGTTTGAGACAACATGGACTGCTATGCTGTTGAAGTATGAGAGTATGGTTGACACCCACTTTGAGAATCTATATAACTACTGGGAAACATGGGTTCCTTGTTACTTCAAGCACCAGTTCTTCCCTTTCTTGCAATCAACCCAGTGCGGTGAGGGGTTCAATGCTGTCCTTAAGCAATATGTGGACCCACATAAATCCATCTTGAACTTCGTGAAACAGTACCAGAAAATTCAAACACACATACTAGTCCGGGAAGGTGCCAAAGACTATAGAACAGAGCATTTGCAGACTGAACTGTGGTCGTCTTACCCCATTGAAAAGCAAGCTTATGATGCCTACACAAGGTACTTGTATGTTAAGTTTCGAACTGAGTTTGAGTTGATTGGGAGGTACAATGTACGGCCTCATGGTGCTAACTTGTATGAAATTTACCCCAACGAGGAGTGGGTTGTGAAGTATGGATCTAGAAGCTACTACGTGACATGCGAACCAAGTGCTAAAGACTATAGATGTAACTGTTGCAGAATGGACAGGGATGGCATGAGTTGTTGCCATATTTTGAAAGTTTTCATGCAACTAGGTGTCAATAAAATCCCTAAGAGGTACATCATTCACAGATGGACTCCCCTGGCAATACCTGATGCACCACCTGCTCTTGATCATGAGCCCGATGAGTTGCCAGAACAATCAAAGAAAGAGCTTCGGCTTGCAAACATGCAAATGGATTTTGCAAATCTTGCCCGCATAGCTAGCACATCTGATCCTGCTACAGACATTGTAAAGAAACATATGCGTGCAACACGGCAAGAAATTAAAAATCTGAAATTGTCAAGGAAAAAAAGACAGCAGCATCATCTAGTAGCAATCCTAGTGGGCCTCCACCGCCGCCTAGTTCTTCGGTACCGTCAGGAAGTGGTAATCCTGCTATAGCAAGTAGTCGCAAGGCTACTCGACCCACGCCACCACCTAATGGGCCTGTGCAAGCACCCCCTTGTCTAAAAACTCAACAACCTACTTCTGCACCACATCAAAAAAGTGCATCGATGTAAGTAGCTAGCCCTATGAACACTGGTCCGCATGAGCAAGCATCTCTAGCGACTGCACCATTTCAAAAGGGCCCCACTCCAGTACACTACGGCCCTATGCCAATAAGTTGGCGGCCTCCACCTGCACCCATAATGCCTGCACCAGCACCAAAGATGGGTGTTCCTCAACCCAGGGGCCCCATACTGCAACCTAGAGGACCTACTCTGCAAAACAGAGACCCTGCTCCAGAAACCGTGAGTCCTGTCACACATCCCACACGGACTGAAGAGCGTCCCATGGGTCCCAGAGGATCTTCACAACAACCCAGGCTGCCTGCTCCTCCAGCAATTGTGTATCTGCCGCCAAACACAAGTTCTACTAGTGGTGGGTAAATGGCATGGAGTGGCCTACAAACATTGCAATCTCCTAGTGGTTCTGGATAACATGCCATACACTCAACAATTTCCCAGAAAATCCAGTCCCGCCATTGGTTTCCACTCCACACACTACCGGTGATGAACGGGTACAACTAGGCGTTGCGTCAGCGGGCAAAGGACCTGCCATCCATCATTGGGCAAGTCAATCAAAGTCCATACTTTGTTTTCATACATGGATCTTATCTCAGATCTCATGGCCTCAAGCCATTTTGCGGAATCTGGGCTCACCATTGCTTCTTCATAGTTCGTAGGTTCGTCATGGTCTAGTAACATAACTTCTAGAACAGGATTACCGTACCATTTTGGTGCGGATCTTACTCTGGAAGACCTATGAGGTTCTGTAGTAACTTAATCTGAAGTTTCATGATCATCATCATTAACTTCCTCACTAATTGGTGTAGTAGTCACTGGAACCGATTTCTGTGATGAACTACTTTCCAGTTCAGGAGAAGGTACAAATTACCTTATCAAGCTCTACTTTCCTCCCACTCACTTCTTTCGAGAGAAACTCCTTCTCTAGAAAGGATCCGTTTTTAGCAACGAATATCTTGCCTTCGGATCTGTGATAGAAGGTGTACAGAACAGTTTTCTTTGGGTATTCTATGAAGACGCACTTCTCTGATTTGGGTTTGAGTTTATCAGGATGAAACTTTTTTCACATAAGCATCACAGCCCCAAACTTTAAGAAATGACAACTTTGGTTTCTTGCTAAACCATAATTCATACAGTGTCGTCTCAACGGATTTTATATGGTGCCCTTTTAACGTGAATGCAGCTGTCTCTAATGCATAACCGCAAAATGATAATGGTAAATCAGTACGAGACATCATAGATCGCACCATATCCAATAAAGTGCGGTTACGACGTTCGGACACACCATAACGTTGTGGTGTTCGAGGTGGCGTGAGCTGTGAAACTATTCCACATTGTTTTAATTGAAGACCAAACTCGTAACTCAAATATTTGTCTCCGCGATCAGATGGCAGAAACTTTATTTTCTTGTTACGATGATTTTTCCACTTCACTCTGAAATTCTTTGAACCTTTCAACTATTTCAGACTTATGTTTTATCAAGTAGATATACCCATATCTACTCAAATCATCTTGTGAAGGTTAGAAAATAACGATACTTGGCACGAGCATCAACACTCATTGGATTGCATACATCGGTATGTATTATTTCCAATAAGTCAGTAGCTTGTTCCATTTTTCCGAAGAACGCAGTTTTAGTCATCTTACCCAAAAGGCATGGTTCGCAAGCATCAAATGATTCATAACCAAGTGATTCCGAAAATCCATCTTTATGGAGTTTCTTCATGTGCTTTACACCGATATGACCCAAATGGCAGTGCCACAAATAAGTTGCACTATCATTATTAACTTTACATCTTTTGGTTTCAATATTATGAATATGTGTATCACACGATCGAGATCCAACAAACCATTTTCATTGGGTGTATGACCATAGAAGGTTTTATTCATGTAAACAGAACAATAATTATTCTCTAACTTACATGAATAACCATATTGCAATAAACATGATCAAATCATATTCATGCTCAACGCAAACGCAAAATAACATTTATTTAGGTTCAACACTAATCCCGAAAGTATAGGGAGTGTGCGATGATGATCATATCAATCTTGGAACTACTTCCAACATTCATCGTCACCTCACCCTCAACTAGTTTCTGTTTATTCTACAACTCCAGTTTCGAGTTACTACTCTTAGCAACTGAACTAGTATCAAATACCAAGGGGTTGCTATAAACACTAGTAAAGTACACATCAATAGCATGTATATCAAATATACCTATGTTCACTTTGCCATCCTTCTTATTCGCCAAATACTTGGGGTAGTTCCACTTCCAGTGACCAGTCCCTTTGCAGTAGAATCACTTAGTCTTAGGCTTAGGTCCAGCCTTGGGCTTCTTCACTTGAGCAGCAACTTGCTTGCTGTTCTTCTTGAAGTTCCCCTTCTTCCCTTTGCCCTTTTCCTTGAAACTAGTGATCTTCTCCACCATCAACACTTTGATGTTTTTCTTTGATTTCTACCTTCGCCGATTTTTGTATCGCGAAGAGCTTGGGAATTGTTTTCGTCATCCCTTGCATACTATAGTTCATCACGAAGTTCTAGTAACTTAGTGATGGTGACTAGAGAATTCTGTCAATCACTATCTTATCTGGAAGATTAACTCCCACTTGATTCAAGCAATTGAAGTACCCAGACAATCTGAGCACACGCTCACTAGTTGAGCGATTCTCCTCCACCTTTTAGCCATAGAACTTGTTGGAGACTTCATATCTCTCAACTCGGGTATTTGCTTGAAATATTAACTTCAACTCCTGGAACATCTCATATGGTCCATGACGTTCAAAACGTCTTTGAAGTCCCGATTCTAAGCCGTTAAGCATGGTGCACTAAACTATCAAGTAGTCATCATATTGAGCTAGCCAAACGTTCATAACGTCTGCATCTGCTCCTGCAATAGGTTTGTCACCTAGCAGTGCATCAAGGACATAATTCTTCTGCGCAGCAATGAGGATAAACCTCAGATCACGGATCCAATCTGCATCATTGCTACTAACATTTTTCAAACACAATTTTCTCTAGGAACATATCAAAATAAACATATGAGAGCAACAACGCAAGCTATTGATCTACAACATAATTTGCAAAATACTACCAGGACTAAGTTCATGATAAATTTAAGTTTAGTTAATCATATTACTTAAGAACTCCCACTTAGACAGACATCTCTCGAGTCATCTAAGTGATCACGTGATCCAAATCAACTAAACCATAACCGATCATCACGTGAGATGGAGTAGTTTCAATGGTGAACATCACTATGTTGATCATATCTACTATATGATTCACGCTCGACCTTTCGGTCTCTGTGTTCCGAGGCCATATCTGCATATGCTAGGCTCGTCAAGTATAACCTGAATATTCTGCGTGTGCAAAACTGGCTTGCACCCGTTGTAGATGGACGTAGAGCTTATCACACCCGATCATCACGTGGTGTCTGGGCACGACGAACTTTGGCAATGGTGCATATTTAGGGAGAACACTTCTTGATAATTTTTAGTGAGAGATCATCTTAAAAGGCTACCATCAATCAAAGCAAGATAAGATGCATAAATGATAAACATCACATGCAATCAATATAAGTGATATGATATGGCCATCATCATCTTGTGCTTGTGATCTCCATCTCCGAAGCACCGTCGTGATCATCATCGTCACCGGCGCGACACCTTGATCTCCATCGTAGCATCGTTGTCGTTTACGCCATCTATTGCTTCTACGACTATCGCTACCGCTTAGTGATAAAGTAAAGCAATTACAGGGCGTTTGCATTTCATACAATAAAGCGACAACCATATGGCTCCTGCCAGTTGCCGATAACTTCGGTCACAAAACATGATCATCTCATACAATAAATATAGCATCATGTCTTGACCATATCACATCACAACATGCCCTGCAAAAACAAGTTAGACGTCCCCTACTTTGTTGTTGCAAGTTTTACGTGGCTACTACGGGCTTAGTAAGAACCATTCTTACCTACGCATCAAAACCACAACGATAGTTCGTCAAGTTAGTGCTGTTTTAACCTTCGCAAGGACCGGGCGTAGCCACACTCGGTTCAACTAAAGTTGGAGAAACTAACACCCGCTAGTCACCTGTGTGCAAAGCACGGTGGTAAAACCAGTCTCGCGTAAGTGTACACGTAATGTCGGTGCGGGCCGCTTCATCCAACAATACCGCCGAACCAAAGTATGCCATGCTGGTAAGCAGTACGACTTGTATCGCCCACAACTCACTTGTGTTCTACTCGTGCATATAACATCAACGCATAAAACCTAGGCTCAGATGCCACTGTTGGGGAACGTAGTAATTTCTTTTCCTACGCACACGCAAGATCATGGTGGTGGCATAGCAACGACAGGGGAGAGTGTTGTCTACGTACCCTCGTAGACCGTTAAGCGGAAGCGTTATGACAACGCGGTTGATGTAGCCATACGTCTTCACGATTCGACCAATCCAAGCACCGAACGTACGGCACCTCCGTGTTCAGCACATGTTCAGCTCGATGACGTTCCCCGGGCTCCAATCCAGCAAAGCGTCGGGGATGAGTTCCGTCAGCACGACGGCGTGGTGATGATGATGATGTTCTACCGGCGCAGGGCTTCGCCTAAACTCCGGGACGATATGACCGAGGTGGAATATGGTGGAGGGGGGCACCGCACACGGCGAAGGAACGATCCGTAGATCAACTTGTGTGTCCTAGGGTGCCCCCTGCCCCCGTATATAAAGGAGTGGAGGAGGGGAGGGCCGGCACTCTCTATGGCGCGCCCTAGGGGAGTCCTACTCCCGCCGGGAGTAGGATTCCCCCTTTCCTAGTCCAACTAGGAATCCTTCCAAGTATTAGGAGTAGGAGACAAGGAAGGGGAAGAGAGAAGGGAAGGAAGGAGGGGGTGAGGCCCCTCCCCCTAGTCCAATTCGGACTAGGCCTTGGGGGGGCGCGCGGCCTGCCCTAGGAAGCCCCTCTCTCTTTCCCGTATGGCCCAATAAGGCCCAATACTTCTCCCGGCGAATTCCCGTAACTCTCCGGTACTCCGAAAAATACCCGAATCACTCGGAACCTTTCCGAACTCCGAATATAGTCGTCCAATATATCGATCTTTATGTCTCGACCATTTCGAGACTCCTCATCATGTCCCCGATCTCATCCGGGACTCCGAAATCCTTCGGTACATCAAAACTCATAAACTCATAATATAACTGTCATCGTAACGTTAAGCGTGCGGACCCTACGGGTTCGAGAACTATGTAGACATGACCTAGAACTATTTCCGGTCAATAATCAATAGTGGAACCTGGATGTTCATATTGGCTCCTACATATTCTACGAAGATCTTTATCGGTCAAACCGCATAACAACATACGTTGTTCCCTTTGTCATCGGTATGTTACTTGCCCGAGATTCGATCGTCGGTATCCTATACCTAGTTCAATCTCATTACCGGCAAGTCTCTTTACTCGTTCTGTAATACATCATTCCGTAACTAACTCATTAGTTACAATGCTTGCAAGGCTTAAGTGATGTGTATTACCGAGAGGGCCCAGAGATACCTCTCCGACAATCAGAGTGACAAAACCTAATCTCGAAATAAGCCAACCCAACATGTACCTTCGGAGACACCTGTAGAGCACCTTTATAATCACCCAGTTACGTTGTGATGTTTGGTAGCACACAAAGTGTTCCTCTGGTAAACGGGAGTTGCATAATCTCATAGTCACAGGAACATGTATAAGTCATGAAGAAAGCAGTAGCAACATACTAAACGATCGTGTGCTAAGCTAACGGAATGGGTCAAGTCAATCACATCATTCTCCTAATGATGTGATCCGGTTAATCAAATGACAACTCTTTTGTCCATGGCTAGGAAACTTAACCATCTTTGATTCACGAGCTAGTCAAGTAGAGGCATACTAGTGACACTATGTTTGTCTATGTATTCACACATGTATTATGTTTCCGGTTAATACAATTCTAGCATGAATAATAAACATTTATCATGAAATAAGGAAATAAATAATAACTTTATTATTGCCTCTAGGGCATATTTCCTTCAGTCTCCCACTTGCACTAGAGTCAATAATCTAGTTCACATCACCATGTGATTTAACACCAATATTCACATCTGTATGTGATTAATACCCATAGTTCACATCGTCATGTGATCAACGCCCAAAGGGTTTACTAGAGTCAATAATCTAGTTCACATGGCTATGTGATTAACACCCAAAGAGTACTAAGGTATGATCATGTTTTGCTCATGAGAGAAGTTTAGTCAACGGGTCTGTCACATTCAAAGCCGTATGTATTTTGCAAATATTCTATGTCCACAATGCTCTGCACAGAGCTACTCTAGCTAATTGCTCCCACTTTCAATATGTATCCAGATTGAGACTTAGAGTCATCTGGATTGGTGTAAAAGCTTGCTGTCACGCCCAATATGCGACCCTATCCAAAAGGAACTCGAAGGTCCCACCAAGGATAGACCCGCATATTGAAACACTTTTGCAAGGTGGATATCATTACATCAACATTACATAATAGATGGGGATACATACATAAGGCATACAATGCCACACGAATACAACATCACAATACATAAGAGCATCATCCGACTACAGATGAATCACAAACAGAAACTCAAACGACATCCACCCTGCTAGCCCAGACTGCCGACCTGGAACCTATCCCCTGATCGAAGAAGAAGTAGAAGAAGAACTCCGATACAAGTAAACATCGCGCTCGCGTCAAGATCATCGCATAACCTGTACCTGCAACTGTTGTTGTAGTAATCTGTGAGCCACGAGGACTCAACAATCCCATTACCATGGGTATCAAGACTAGCAAAACTTAAAGGGAAAGGAAGGGGTATAGTGGTGAGGTTGCAGCAGCGACTAAGCATATATGGTGGCTAACATACGCAAATAAGAGCGAGAAGAGAGCAAAGGAACGGTCGTCAACTAGTAATGATCAAGAAGTGATCCTGAACTCCTACTTACGTCAAACATAACCCAGAAAACCGTGTTCACTTCCCGGACTCCGCCGAGAAGAGACCATCACGGCTACACATGCGGTTGATGCATTTTAATTCGGATCTGGTGTCAAGTTATCTACAACCGGACATTAACAAATTCCCATCTGCCTATAACCGCAGGCATGACTTTCGAAAGATTATACCCTGCAGGGGTGTCCCAACTTAGCCCATGACAAGCTCTCGCGATCAACGAAGGAATAGACCTTCTCCCAGGACGACCCGATCAGACTCGGAATCCCGGTTTACAAGACATTTCGACAATGGTAAAACAAGACCAGAAAGCCGCCCGATGCGCCAACAATCCCGATAGGAGCTGCACATATCTCGTTCTCAGGGCAACACCGGATAGGTCAGCCTACGAGTAAAACCAGCCCTCGAGTTGCCCCGAGGTGGCCCCGCAGTCTGCCCGGTTTGGACCAACACTTAGACAAGAACTGGCCCGGGGGGGCTAAAATAAAGATGACCCTTGGGTTGGCCGACCCAAGGGAAAGGGATAGGTGGTGGTGAGGCAAATGGTAAAACCAAGGTTGGGCCTTGCTGGAGGAGTTTTATTCAAAGCGAACTGTCGAGGGGGTCCCATAAATCACCCGACCGCGTAAGGAACGCAAAATTCGGGAACATAACACCAGTATGACGGAAACTAGGGCGGCAAGAGTGGAACAAAATCTAGGCAAAAGGCCGAGTCTTCCACCCTTTACCAAGTATATAGATGCATTAATAATATAAGAGATATTGTGATATCCCAACCACAATCCTGTCCACCATGGAGAAATCTTCAACTTCACCTGCAACTAGCAACGCTATAAGAGGGGCTGAGCAAAGCGGTAACATACCCAAACAATGGTTTGCATAGGAAAGGTGTCAAAGCTTAGAGGTTCATGGCAATTTGGGATGGCTTGATAAACAGGTGATAGGTAGCGCAGCATAGCGATAGAACGAAACAACTAGCATAGCAATGATAGTAGTGAGATCCAGGGTAGCGGTCATCTTGCCTGAAATCCCGCGAGGAAGAAGAACGATTCCATGAAGAAGATAAAGCCACGAAGACGAACCAAGCGTAGACGAGCGAATCCTCACGATCGCAATGAAACGGGAACTATCGAGAAGAAGCACACAACATGGTAAACACACCACACAGGAACAAGACATGATGCACACACGAGCATGATGCATGAAAAAGCTACATGAAGCTACTCATGGCAAGAGATGATGCAAACAAGAGCAACACATCAAGGCAAGTTTAAATGAGGCCGAGAACTACATATAACAATTCCGGTAAGTCCTCATATGCATATTTCGAAATTGGTCCAGATTTGAATAAACCTTATGTTCAAGTTGTTAAACAGCAAGTTACGATGCACCAAGATGATCTACATGAGATTCTGGTCAAGTTACATATAAAGTTCATTTAATTCGGAGCTACGGTCTAGAAGATATGAGCAAAACAAGTTAAACATGGCATTGATGCAAAATGCACCCAAACATCAAGCAAACACCTCAAAACATGGATGCAACATGATAATATGAAACTACATGCAATTCTAAGCAAGTTTTATATAGAGCACACTCAAAACGAAGCAACGGTTCAACACACACACATGAACCAAGTTATAGCAACAATCTGTCCAAAACAGCAACTAGGCATATTGCAAGCATCAAAACAACATGCTACAGCACCTCAACAAGAAAACAAAAGGCATGGGCATGATGTACATATAAAGCATAACAAAACATGAACACTGAGCTATCTCCAGAAATCACTAGAACATGCTCAAACACACATGGTAAGATTGCAAGTTATAACAATTTCAGACTTTGCAGAAAATAACATCACGATGCAATGTTTAGAGCTACCAAACAACATGTTACAGGAACTTATCATGGAAAACAAAGGCATGGCATGAATCTACTAAATGCATAGATCAAAAGTCCTTTACTGATCATAAGCCAAAAAGGATCAGAAAATATGATGGCACCCACGTAAACATGGCAAGTTATAATACAGATTCAAACATGGCAGAAACAGAATTATGAAGGCATGTTGGTGAGCTTGTGCAACTCACTACAGAGCATTACATGGAATGGCAAGGCACCCAACAGTAAGAAGGCATGTTTTTGAAGCTAAGCATGGCAATAGCAAGGTCATAGGGTGCATGAATCACTAGGAAAACACATGGAAACAACTGAACTTAATGTTAACAGGCTGACAACAACATTTTTAAGCAACTTTGGAGCAAGATATGAACAAGATACAGCAAGCTATAAATGCAACCAGGGGCATGGATGTTTAGAGGATGACATGTAGATCAAAACATGTTTATAGAACATCTCCAGATTATGCATAGAATGATTAGTAGCAACATGTTTATATAGCATCACGAAATAACAGATTCAGCCTAGCAAAACAGCAACATCATGTACACTACTTAACAAGCTCGATTCACTCACCACAAGACATTGGATGACAAGATAAGCATAGCATCATCAAGAAGACATGTTTGTGTAACCAACCAAGGCAAGAACAAGTCCATAGCATGTAAGGATCAACTACAACAAGCTTGGCCAAATTGAATAACACGTAAACAATCTGCCAGGAAACATTTTGAAGCAAAAGTAGAGCACGAACATGACATGCTAGGCTACTCCATAATTGCAACCAAGGGCATGAATGGATAGACAACAACCTCACGTTCAAAACATCCTTACTGAAGTATCTCAAAATATGCATGGATCTCTCTGTAGCATCAAGTTTACATGGCATCAAAATAACAGCAGAACAGGGACAAACAGCAACATCACGATGCCTAGTTTGCATGCTTGTGCTAGTCACCACATTGATCACAAAAATACATGGTAAACACCACTGTAAAGAAGACATAGCATAGATCAAAACATGTAGACATCAACCTCATAGGATGCACACATCAATCATGGCAAAAATGACAAAAGAGCTCATTCTGTTAACAAACAGCAGAAAACATCATGGGGCACTCTAGCAACGAAGATTCAGGCATCAATATGAGCTCAAATGAATATGATGCAATGGAATTAAATGATTTAATTGTTGAGGCGAACAATTTGACATATTACACGCACGAAACGGAGCTACGGATGCAGAAATACAATGCGACGAACATGGCATGATAATTACAAAAATCTGGGACAGACGATTCTGAAAATAAAAAACGGACGAGCGTCACAAAGCTAAATGACGCCCAGGGCGGATCTTAGGCGGGTGGCTCACCATGGGCTTCGGCCCAGGACGGTGTGGATCGGGCCGGCGGGGCTGGACTGGGCCGGGGGGGCGCAAGGCCCACGAGGGGAGGAGCCCGACCCCGACCTCGATCCCTCTTGGATCGGGCAGGGGCGGCGGCGCACGGGGCGAGCGGCGGCGCGGCGCCGGAGCTTCGGCGCGGAGGAGAGCGCAGGAAGCCACGCGGCAGCTCCGGATTGGGCGCGGGATGGCGGTTGGACGCGTCCGGCCGGGGGCGGACGTGTCCGGCGGCGGAAGATGGATTTCGTCTAGGGTTATGGGGGAATTGATCCGGGATTTCGGAGGGGGAAGTGTTTTTATAGGTAGAGGGAGCTAGGAGAGTCACAAATGAAGAGCGGTTTTCGGCCACGCGATCGTGATCGAACGACCGAGAGCATGGAGGGGAGTTAGATGGGTTTTGGGACACTTTGGAAGGGGTGTTGGGCTGCAAAGAGAGAGGGGCTTTACGGTTACCCGGTTAACCGTTGGAGTACCAAACGACCTCCAAATGGCACGAAACTTGACAGGCGGTCTACCGGTGCTATACCAAGGCCGCTTGGCAAGACTTGGTCCATTCCGAGAAAGTTTAACACCCGCTCACGAAGAGAGGCAAGAAGAGGACGCCGGAGGACATAGGAGCGCCGGATTGCAAAACAGACAACGGGGAAAATGCTCGGATGCATGAGACGAACACGTATGCAAAATGAAATGCACATGATGACATGATAAAATGCAACACGCAAGCAAATGACATGGCAACGAAGGCGAATAACTGGCAGACACCTGGCGCATCGAATCCGGGGCGTTACACTTGCATCATTGTAACTTTTACGACTGGCTCTTTTATCACCTCCATAATCGAGAAACATCTCCTTAGTCCTCACTAAGGATATTCTTGACCGCTGTTCTAGTGATCTACTTTTAGATCAAAATTGTATTCCTTTGCCAAACTCAGAGCAAGGTATATAATAGGTCTAGTACACAACATAGCATACTTTATAGAACCTATGACTGAGGCATAGGGAATGACTGTTCATTCTTTTCTATTTTCTGCCATGGTTGGGTTTTGAGTCTTACTCAACTTCACACCTTGCAACACAGGCAAGAACTCTTTCTTTGACTGTTCCATTTTGAACTACTTCAAAATCTTGTCAAGGTATGTACTCATTGAAAAATCTTATCAAGCGTCTTGATCTATCTCTATAGATCTTGATGCTCAATGTGTAAGCAGCTTCACCAAGGTCTTTCTTTGAAAAACTCCTTTCAAACATTCCTTTATGCTTTCCAGAAAAATTCTACATTATTTCCGATCAACAATATGTCATTCACATATACTTATCAGAAATGCTGTAGTGCTCCCACTCACTTTCGTATAAATACAGGCTTCACCGCAAGTCTGTATTAAAACTATATGATTTGATAAACTTATCAAATGGTATATTACAACTCCGAGATGCTTGCACCAGCCCATTGATGGATCGCTGGAGCTTGCACATTTTGTTAGCACCTTTCGGATCGACAAAACCTTCCGGTTGCATCATATACAACTCTTCTTTAAAAAATCCATTAAGGAATGCAGTTTTGACATCCATTTGCCATATTTCATAAAATGAGGCAATTGCTAACATGATTCACACAGACTTAAGCATAGATACGAGTGAAAAAACTCTCATCGTAGTCAACACCTTGAACTTGTCGAAAACCTTTTGCGATAATTCTAGCTTTGTAGATAGTAACACTATCAGCGTTCGTCTTCCTCTTGAAGATCCATTTAATCTCAATGTCTCGCCGATCATTGGGCAAGTCAATCAAACTCCATACTTTGTTTTCATACATGGATCTTATCTCAGATCTCATGGCCTCAAGCCATTTTGCAGAATCTGGGCTCACCATTGCTTCTTCATAGTTCGTAGGTTTGTCATGGTCTAGTAACATAACTTCTAGAACAGGATTACCGTACCATTCTGGTGCGGATCTTACTCTGGAAGACCTACGAGGTTCTGTAGTAACTTAATCTGAAGTTTCATGATCATCATCATTAACTTCCTCACTAATTGGTGTAGTAGTCACTGGAACTGATTTCTGTGATGAACTACTTTCCAATTCGGGAGAAGGTACAAATTACCTTATCAAGCTCTACTTTCCTCCCACTCACTTCTTTCGAGAGAAACTCCTTCTCTAAAAAGGATCCGTTTTTAGCAACGAATATCTTGCTATGTACCCAACAGTTTTCTTTGGGTATTCTATGAAGACGCACTTCTCCGATTTGGGTTTGAGCTTATCAGGATGAAACTTTTTTCACATAGGCATCACAGCCCCAAACTTTAAGAAATGACAACTTTGGTTTCTTGCTAAACCATAATTCATACAGTGTCGTCTCAATGGATTTTATATGGTGCCCTTTTAACATGAATGCAGCTGTCTCTAATGCATAACCCCAAAAGGATAATGGTAAATCAGTAAGAGACATCATAGATCGCACCATATCCAATAAAGTGCGGTTACGATGTTCGGACACACCATAACGTTGTGGTGTTCCAGGTGGCGTGAGCTGTGAAACTATTCCACATTGTTTTAATTGAAGACCAAACTCGTAACTCAAATATTTGTCTCCGCGATCAGATGGCAGAAACTTTATTTTCTTGTTACGATGATTTTTCCACTTCACTCTGAAATTCTTTGAACCTTTCAACTATTTTAGACTTATGTTTTATCAAGTAGATATACCCATATCTGCTCAAATCATCTTGTGAAGGTCAGAAAATAACGATACTTGCCACGAGCATCAACACTCATTGGATCGCATACATCGGTATGTATTATTTCCAATAAGTCAGTAGCTTGTTCCATTTTTCCGAAGAACGGAGTTTTAGTCATCTTACCCAAAAGGCATGGTTCGCAAGCATCAAATGACTCATAACCAAGTGATTCCGAAAATCCATCTTTATGGAGTTTCTTCATGCGCTTTACACCGATATGACCCAAACGGCAGTGCCACAAATAAGTTGCACTATCATTATTAACTTTACATCTTTTGGTTTCAATATTATGAATATGTGTATCACACGATCGAGATCCAACAAACCATTTTCATTGGGTGTATGACCATAGAAGGTTTTATTCATGTAAACAAAACAATAATTATTCTCTAACTTACATGAATAACCGTATTGCAATAAACATGATCAAATCATATTCATGCTCAACGCAAACGCCAAATAACATTTATTTAGGTTCAACACTAATCCCGAAAGTATAGGGAGTGTGAGATGATGATCATATCAATCTTGGAACTACTTCCAACATTCATCGTCACCTCACCCTCAACTAGTTTCTGTTTATTCTGCAACTCCCGTTTCGAGTTACTACTCTTAGCAACTGAACTTGTATCAAATACCAAGGGGTTGCTATAAACACTAGTAAAGTACACATCAATAGCATGTATATCAAATATAACTATGTTCACTTTGCCATCCTTCTTATTCGCCAAATACTTGGGGTAGTTCCACTTCCAGCGACCAGTCCCTTTGCAGTAGAATCACTTAGTCTTAGGCTTAGGTCCAGACTTGGGCTTCTTCACTTGAGCAGCAACTTGCTTGCTGTTCTTCTTGAAGTTCCCCTTCTTCCCTTTGCCCTTTTCCTTGAAACTAGTGATCTTGTCCACCATCAACACTTTGATGTTTTTCTTTGATTTCTACCTTCGCCGATTTTTGTATCGCGAAGAGGTTGGGAATTGTTTTCGTCATCCCTTGCATACTATAGTTCATCACGAAGTTCTAGTAACTTAGTGATGGTGACTAGAGAATTCTGTCAATCACTATCTTATCTGGAAGATTAACTCCCACTTGATTCAAGCGATTGAAGTACCCAGACAATCTGAGCACACGCTCACTAGTTGAGCGATTCTCCTCCACCTTTTATCCATAGAAGTTGTTGGAGACTTCATATCTCTCAACTCGGGTATTTGCTTGAAATATTAACTTCAACTCCTGGAACATCTCATATGGTCCATGACATTCAAAACGTCTTTGAAGTCCCGATTCTAAGCCGTTAAGCATGGTGCACTAAACTATCAAGTAGTCATCATATTGAGCTAGCCAAACGTTCATAACGTCTGCATCTGCTCATGCAATAGGTTTGTCACCTAGCGGTGCATCAAGGACATAATTCTTCTACGCAGCAATGAGGATAAACCTCAGATCACGGACCCAATCTGCATCATTGCTACTAACATTTTTCAAACACAATTTTCTCTAGGAATATATCAAAATAAACATATGAGAGCAACAACGCAAGCTATTGATCTACAACATAATTTGCAAAATACTACTAGGACTAAGTTCATGATAAATTTAAGTTCAATTAATCATATTACTTAAGAAATCCCACTTAGACAGACATCTCTCGAGTCATCTAAGTGATCACATGATCCAAATCAACTAAACCATAACCGATCATCACGTGAGATGGAGTAGTTTCAATGGTGAACATCACTATGTTGATCATATCTACTATATGATTCACGCTCGACCTTTCGGTCTCTGTGTTCCGAGGCCATATCTGCATATGCTAGGCTCGTCAAGTATAACCTGAATATTCTGCGTGTGCAAAACTGGCTTGCACCCGTTGTAGATGGACGTAGAGCTTATCACACCCGATCATCATGTGGTGTCTGGGCACGACGAACTTTGGCAACGTTGCATATTCAGGGAGAACACTTTGATAATTTTTAGTGAGAGATCATCTTAAAATGCTACCGTCAATCAAAGCAAGATAAGATGCATAAATGATAAACATCACATGCAATCAATATAAGTGATATGATATGGCCATCATCATCTTGTGCTTGTGATCTCCATCTCCGAAGCACCATCGTGATCACCATCATCACCGGCGCGACACCTTGATCTCCATCGTAGCATCGTTGTCGTTTACGCCATCTATTGCTTCTACGACTATCGCTACCGCTTAGTGATAAACTAAAGCAATTACAGGGCGTTTGCATTTCATACAATAAAGCGACAACCATATGGCTCCTGCCAGTTGCCGATAACTTCGGTTAAAAAACATGATCATCTCATACAATAAATATAGCATCACGTCTTGACCATATCACATCACAACATGCCCTGCAAAAACAAGTTAGACGTCCTCTACTTTGTTGTTGCAAGTTTTACGTGGCTGCTACGGGCTTAGAAAGAACCGTTCTTACCTACGCATCAAAACCACAACGATAGTTCGTCAAGTTAGTGCTGTTTTAACCTTCGCAAGGACCGGGCGTAGCCACACTCGGTTCAACTAAAGTTGGAGAAACTGACACCCGCTAGTCACCTGTGTGCAAAGCACGGCGGTAAAACCAGTCTCGCGTAAGCGTACGCGTAATGTCGGTCCGGGCCACTTCATCCAACAATACCGCCGAACCAAAGTATGCCATGCTGGTAAGCAGTATGACTTGTATCGCCCACAACTCACTTGTGTTCTACTCGTGCATATAACATCAACGCATAAAACCTAGGCTCAGATGCCACTGCTGGGGATCGTAGTAAATTTTTTTCCTACGCACACGCAAGATCATGGTGATGGCATAGCAACGAGAGGGGAGAGTGTTGTCTACGTACCCTCGTAGACCGTTAAGCGGAAGCGTTATGACAACGCGGTTGATGTAGTCATACGTCTTCACGATTCGACCGATCCAAGCACCGAACGTACGGCACCTCCGTGTTCAGCACACGTTCAGCTCGATGACGTTCCCCGGGCTCCAATCTAGCAAAGCGTCGGGGATGAGTTCCGTCAGCACGACGGCGTGGTGACGATGATGATGTTCTACCGGTGCAGGGCTTTACCTAAACTCCGCGACGATATGACCGAGGTGGAATATGGTGGAGGGGGGCACCGCACACGGCTAAGGAACGATCCGTAGATCAACTTGTGTGTCCTAGGGTGCCCCCTGCCCCCGTATATAAAGGAGTGGAGGAGGGGAGGGCCGGCCCTCTCTATGGCGCGCCCTAGAGGAGTCCTACTCCCGCCGGGAGTAGGATTCCCCCTTTCCTAGTCCAACTAGGAATCCTTCCAAGTATTAGGAGTAGGAGACAAGGAAGGGGAAGAGAGAAGGGAAGGAAGGAGGGGGTGCGGCCCCTCCCCCCTAGTCCAATTCGGACTAGGCCTTGGGGGGGCGTGCGGCCTGCCCTAGGCAGCCCCTCTCTCTTTCCCGTATGGCCCAATAAGGCCCAATACTTCTCCCGGCGAATTCCCGTAACTCTCCGGTACTCCGAAAAATACCCGAATCACTCGGAACCTTTCCGAACTCCGAATATAGTCGTCCAATATATCGATCTTTATGTCTCGACCATTTCGAGACTCCTCGTGATGTCCCCGATCTCATCCGGGACTCCGAACTCCTTCGGTACATCAAAACTCATAAACTCATAATATAACTGTCATCATAACGTTAAGCGTGCGGACCCTACGGGTTCGAGAACTATGTAGACATGACCTAGAACTGTTTCCGGTCAACAACCAATAGTGGAACCTGGATGTTCATATTGGCTCCTACATATTCTACGAAGATCTTTATCGGTCAAACCGCATAACAACATACGTTGTTCCCTTTGTCATCGGTATGTTACTTGCCCGAGATTCGATCATCGGTATCCTATACCTAGTTCAATCTCGTTACCGGCAAGTCTCTTTACTCGTTCCGTAATACATCATTCCGTAACTAACTCATTAGTTACAATGCTTGCAAGGCTTAAGTGATGTGTATTACCAAGAGGGCCCAGAGATACCTCTCCGACAATCGGAGTGACAAAACCTAATCTCGAAATAAGCCAACCCAACATGTACCTTCGGAGACACCTGTAGAGCACCTTTATAATAACTCAGTTACGTTGTGACGTTTGGTAGCACACAAAGTGTTCCTCTGGTAAACGGGAGTTGCATAATCTCATAGTCACAGGAACATGTATAAGTCATGAAGAAAGCAGTAGCAACATACTAAACGATCGTGTGCTAAGCTAACGGAATGGGTCAAGTCAATCACATCATTCTCCTAATGATGTGATCCCGTTAATCAAATGACAACTCTTTTGTCCATGGCTAGGAAACTTAACCATCTTCGATTCACGAGCTAGTCAAGTAGAGGCATACTAGTGACACTATGTTTGTCTATGTATTCACACATGTATTATGTTTCCGGTTAATACAATTCTAGCATGAATAATAAACATTTATCATGAAATAAGGAAATAAATAATAACTTTATTATTGCCTCTAGGGCATATTTCCTTCAGCAACTGCCTCCTTATTATGTATAACTATTTTTTTTTGCTTTCTCCTGGTTTCTTGACATCATGGTCCCACACCATTGTCAACCTATGTAGTCAATATAAACGAGAGAATTGCACAAGGTGCGGCCGACAGCTGGGACCAAGCAGCTCGAGCAGCATTTGTGTTTTTGAGGCGTGAGCACTGCAGAGTTTTTCTTGGCGATGATTTCATTGTTGTTCAGAGGAGAGCAGGGTATTAACTAGGCGGGCTATGGCCCGTCTAGCCCAGGCCAGATATCCAGCCCAGATACTACTTTTTTCAAGATGAAAATGGCTAGCCCAGCTATACGTTTTTTTGAGGAATACCCAGGCAAGGTCAACTTTTTATTCTCCGCCCTGCTGTGCTGCAAATTTTTCCTAGGAGGGATGCATTAGGCTTAACAGGAAAATGGGCTTTAAAAATAATAAATGGGATGTAATTATAAAAACTGGGCAGTAACTATAAAAAAATGCACCAAACACGAAATTAGTTTATAAAATATTATTTATGGATTTTGAAAATCTTAAAATTTCATTGTTGCGTGCGCAATGTTTCGTTGGATTTTTACGTAATACAAATTTATATTTAATCTAAATAGAAATTTCGGGATAAAAATATTTCGGATCCCATCAAAATGTGAGAAATTTTATTGAATTCTGTCTTTAACGGTTGGTTGAAATTATTAATCGTTGTCCTAGCTAGAAAATGGGCTGTAATTTTAACAAATTGTAAATGGGCTGTTGTAAATTCCATTAGAATTCAAAAATGGGCTGTACATTCTTACAAAACGCAAGTGGGCTATACGTTCTCTGCCACACACTTGTGGGCCTACTAAGTGACGCGTCCCCTAAAAAAATAAGTTGACGCGTATGCAAGGCTTTGTCAAATTATTATAGTCAACACACGGTTCTAGCAGCAGTGGCCGTTGGATGTCTATCGAACGGATGTCGTGCTTCTTCTTCAATCTCGAATATTCTTAGCTTCGGCCGCCCAAAATATGATTCCTCCCCCTGACATCTGGGGCGCACCGTTTCGGAGGCTGACCTGTGGGCCTACTAAGTTGGAGCGTACAAAGGGCTTTGTCAACTTAGTCAATATAAATGATTCTAGCTTTAGTGATTGTACGATGTCCATCCAATGGCCGTAGTGCTTCTTCAACCTCTGGTCTTCTTGGTCCAGCCGCCCAAAGCAGCGCCGGTCGTGCCGCCTGCTCCTGCCTCCCATGGCCGGCTGTGCTGCCGCGGAGGCCTCACCGCCCCCATACTACTCCCACCGCTGGCCAGGCCATCCCTCCACTCACCCACACCCCCTGTTATTCTACGGCGACGGCAGCCTCACACCGCAGCCGAACCAGTGAACCCTCGTACTCCTCTCCGCGCGGGCTTCCACTACCGCCTCTTCCCCGGCTCCGCGTCGTCCCCTTCCTAGGCGTCACCGTTGTCCACCGCCCTGGTGCTCTCGGCGCGGCGTGGTCAACATGGTCAACGACCAACTTCCATCGGAAGAGTACTGTACGTGGAGAGGCTGACAGCTGGGTCCACGACAGCTGCAAGGAAGTGCCTCCTTATTACGCTCAAAATAATTATTCCTCCACCTGACAGCAGGGACCCGCCGAATGGGCCTCCTTATTTCGCGAAAAAACGTTTCCCCCCTGACTGCTAGTACCCACCGGATGGTCCACCGTATTTCGCAAAAAAATGTTCTCCCCGCTGTCAGCTCGGACCCACCGGAAGTGCCTCTTTATTACACACAAAAAAATGAATACTCCCCCTGCTAGCTGACACTAGGGACCCAGCAGCTCGCCCAGTTATTTTTGTTTTGGGTTAATTTGATAAATGCCTCCGAGAAATGCCACTGCAATTTCCAAACTTTGAAAAATGCCATTTCATGCCATTTCTAGTGTCATTTTTTGAAGTCTGGAGTGGCGTTTTTCAAAGTTTGCAAACTGCAGTGGCGTTTTTCAAAGTTTGCAAAAATTGCAGTGGCATTTTTCAAAGTTTGGAAATTGCAGTGGCATTTTTATGAATCGCCATAATTGGAGTGGCATTTATCTAATATGATTTTGAGACGGAAGCAGGGTGTCAACTGGGCTGTGCGGGACACTCTGGCCTGTCTAGACAGCCTTTTCTTTTATGTTTACCATAGACCAGCCCACTAGTTTTTTTTCTTTTTGAAAATGGCTAGCCTAATTTTTTTGTGATTTGTCAAGTAAGTCACTTTATCAGGCCTGTTGGGCTAGATGAGGAGAGCTTCATTCGGCTGGCGGAGAAAATGGCCTATCAGTAATGAGAAATGGGCTGTACATTTTTAAAACACATCAAACCGGGAATTAGTTTCAAATATCTTTTTTTCATTTCGAGATTTTAAATTGTATTGATTTTTATGCGTGGACAATTTATTGGATTTTATATTGATATACATTTATTTTTAAAATCAGTCTGAATGTGACTCGAAATTTTGGGATTAAAAACAGTTCAGACCGCACCGACATATGCAAAATTTCGTATAATTTTTTAACCGTGGCCACAATATGGGCTCTAATGCTAACAAAAAGAATATGGGCTCCAAAAAAACCCGTAAGAATTAGCAAATGGGCTGTAAACTATTTGAAATAATAGCAGATGGGCTGTATGCCGTTTTCCACAGATTTGAGGCTTTCCACAGATGGCCTGTATACTGTTGGATGTCCATCCAATGGCCGTCGTGCTTCTTCAATCTCTGCTCTTCCTGCTCCAGCCGCTCAAACAAGCGCCGACTGGACTGCTTGCTCCTTCCTCCCGCGGCCGGCTATGCTGCCTTGCAGGCCTCACCGCCCCACCGTACTCCCATCGTTGGCCTAGCTATCCCTCTACTCACCCTCAGTCCCACACATGCTGTTATTCTCCGGCGACGGCAGACGAACCAGTAATCAGTAAACCCTCATACTCCTCCACGTGGGAAATAACTGTCGAGTATTCCCTGGCTCCATGTCGTTCCCTTCCTAGGCCTCGCCGTCGTCCACTGCCCTGGTGCTCTCGGTGCGGCCTGGTCAACATGGTCAATGAACGACATCCATTGGAAGTGGACTGTACGTGGAGAGGCTGACAGCTGGGTCCACGGCCGCACGCAAGGAAATGCCTCCTTATTACGCGCAAAATAATGATTCCTCCACCTAACATCTGGGACCCACCGAAAGGGCCTCTGTATTTCATGAAAAAAACATTACCGCCGCTGACAGCTCGGACCCACCAGCTATATCTTCGCACGCAAGGAAGTGCCTCCTTTTTACCCCCCAAAAAAAGAATACTCCCCCTGCTAGCTGGGACCCAGTATAGTGGGCCTACTAAGTTGACGGGGACGAAGGGCTTTGTCAACTTAGTCAATATGCACGATTCTAGCTCGACTGACCGTACGATGTCCATCCAACGGCCGTAGTGCTTCTTCAACCTCTGGTCTTCTTGCTCCAACCGCCCAAAGCAGCGCCGGTCGTGCCGCCTGCTCTTGCCTCCCGTGGCCGGCTGTGCTGCCGCGGAGGCCTCACCGCCCCCATACTACTCCCACCGCTGGCCAGGCCATCCCTCCACTCCACTCACCCACACCCCCTGTTATTCTGCGGCGACGACAGCGCATCCGAACCAGTGAACCCTCGTACTCCTCCCCGCGTGGGCATCCACTGCCGCGTCTTCCCCGGCTCCGTGTCGTCCCCTTTCTAGGCCTCGCCATCGTCCACCACCGTGGTGCTCTCGGCGCGGCATGGTCAATGTGGTCAACGACAGACTTCCATCAGAAGAATACTGTACGTGGAGAGGCTGACAGCTGGGTCCACGACAGCCGCAAGGAAGTGCCTCCTTATTACACGGAAAATAATTATTCCTCCACCTGACAGCAGGGACCCACCGGACGGGCCACCAGTATTTCGTGAAAAAATGTTTGCCCCTGACTGCTGGGACCCACCCGACGGGCCACCGTATTTCATGAAAAAAACTTTCCCCCTGCTGTCAGCTCGGACCCACCAGAAGTGCCTCCTTATTACGCACAAAAAAATGAATACCCCCCAGCTAGCTGGGATCCACCTTGGTGGGAGGCTGACTTGTGGGCCTACTAAGTTGACGGGGACGCAGGGCTTTGTCAACTTAGTCAATATAAACGATTCTAGCTTCAGTGACCGTACGATGTCCATCCAACGGCCGTAGTGCTTCTTCAACCTCTGGTCTTCTTGCTCCAGCCGCCCAAAGCAGCGCTGGTCATGCCGCATGCTCCTGCCTCCCGTGGACAGATGTGCTACCGCGGAGGCCTCACCGCCCCCTACTATTCCCACCGCTGGCCAGGCCCTGCAGCGACGACAGCCTCACACCGCAGCCTAACCAGTGAACCCTCGTACTCCTCTCGGCGCGGGCTTCCACTGCCGCGTCTTCCCCGGCTCCCCGTCGTCCCCTTCCTAGGCCTTGCCATCGTCCACCGCCCTGGTGCTCTCGACGCGGCGTGGTCAACGTGGTCAAGGAACAATTTCCATCGTACATGGACTGTATGTGGAGAGGCTGACAGCTGGGTCCACAGCCGCAGCAAGGAAGTGCCTCCTTATTACGCGGAAAATAATTATTCCTCCACCTGACAGCAGAGACCCACCGGACGGGCCACCTTATTTCGCGAAAAAAACGTTCCCCCCTGACTGCTGGGACCCACCAGCTACACCTTCGCACGCAAGGAAGTGCGTCCGGGCAAAAAAAAAAAACGATTCGCCCCTCTGACTGCTGGGACCCACCAGCTACATTTTCACACGTAAGGAAGTGCGTGACAGTCGGGACCCACCTGGTCGAAGCGTACATAGCGTTGTCATTCTGGTCGCGAACGTGTACGTACATACTGGTCGTTGTAGAGGCGCGCACGTGTCGTAGAAGAGGCGCGCACGTAGCATGTACACGTACGTACAACGGCCAGGGTGCAAGAAAGAAAATACAGCCACGTATGTGTACATACGGGCGGGGTCTCGAACGCCTACTAGCAATACATACATGGCTGGGTCGGAACGGAGAAACAACATCATCGTCGTGTTCATGGGGAGCCAATCGGCTGGGTTGGAACGGAATGCGTGGTCGTGTTCATCGGGAGGGCTTGGATGGAACAGGCGATAGAAACAAGGCCTGGCGTACCGCACAATGGAGGAAACGACCTTGTGTTCGACCGACCATGTTCGAAACGGGGTCCTGTTGATCGGGAGGGGCCTGGCGTACCGCAAAACGGAGGAAACGGACCTCGTACGGTCGAAACGGGGGTCCTGTTGATCAGGAGGGGTGTCGCATACCACAAAACGGATGAAACGGACCTCCTACGGTCAAAACGGCGGTCCTCTTCATCGGGAGGTGTGTGGCGTACCTCAAAATGGACGAAACGGACTTGTGTTGGAGCGCTACGGTCAAAACGGGGGAGGGGGGGGGGGGGGAGGGGTGTGGCGTACTGCAAAACGGGACAACACGGGATACTGTTCATCCAGAGGCAACGCCACCGCTCACTGTTCATCCACCCCCCGCAACACTCACTGTTCATCCCAGAGGCATCATCAATCAGCTTCAGTTAGCAGCAGTAGCGAATGAATCGCTCCATCGGGTTCAGTTAACAGCCATCGATCGATCGCTCGGGTTCAGTAACACGTAGCCTGTAGTGCAATCGCTCGGGTTCAGTTAGAGCCCAACGCCTCGCTCGGCTTCAGTTAGAGCCAACGCCACGCACACACGCATGTACGTACGAGAGAAACGCGCATCGCTCTTCCCCCGACCTCCCACCATAACCGGCAACTCCCTGAAATTTTCCTCCCCCTCGCTTCTACCACGGTTTTTTCCATCATAGACGGCCCAAAGAATGTCATGCAGCTACGTCTCCGGCCCGCCCAGGACGAAAAGCCCATTTTCTGTCATGATTTTTTGTCATAGAAGTAGGAGCCCACGACATCTATGATGATACTGGTTTTATCACAATTATCGTCATAGAAGTGTCATATGTATGACAGAAAAAAATTTCGTTCGACCCACAATGTCACGGATGTGTCTTTTTTTGTAGTGAAGTGATGCAAGGAATACAAGTCTATCGACAAGGATTTCGTTACCATGGCTTACACTAGAAGTTTGCCATTTGGATCCAGGGGTTTGAATGACTAGTGGAGTGGGCATATCACAAAATGACATGTTGTGCAAGTTAGCATAGCTTTCAGGTATGAAGGAATGAGATGCTCCGGTATCGAACAGAACCGATGCTGGATGACAATTGACAAGGAGTGAACCAATAACGACATCCGGATCATCATGGGCATCTTTAGCTGAGACGTGATGCACACGTCCACGTTTAGTGCGAGCTAGCTTGGCACTGATCATCTTGCTTGATGGCTTAACACAACCAATAGTCTTCTCGGGCTGGGGTGGAGCATAACTAGTCTGAGAGCAGTCATGTGCATAGTGTCCTGGCTTCCCGCATGTGAAGCAAGTCCCTGAAGTTGGACGTGGACCCGCACTGACAAGCAGTCTACCAATAGGCCTGGGAGGAACATACGACTGAGCTGGGTGAGGCGCCATGTAGGATGGTCTTGGTGAATATCCGGAAGGAAGAGCGGAGTTTGGAACCCAAATCCGGCGCTTCTGAGAGCTAGAGCCGGAGGAAGATCCCAAATCACGGGTGTGATTATGAGACTCCTCGTAAGTGAGCTGAGCTGTCTCTGCATTAATGGCCTTGTTGACAAGAGCTTGGAATGTATCACAATGATGCAGGTGGAGATCACGGCGCAACTTGGGGTTGAGACCCTTCCGAAACCTAGCTTGCTTCTTGGCGTCCGTAGACACTTCTTCTATGGCATAGCAGGCGAGGTTCTCAAACCTCTACTGTAAGCATCAACAACCATCTTACTCTGGGTGAAACTACAGAACTCTTCTCTCTTGCGATCGATGAGAGCCTAAGGAATGTGATGCTCGCGAAAAACCTCCGTGAAATCCCTCCAGGTAGGAATCTGGCCAGCTGGAAGTATAGCCTCATAGTTCTGCCACCAAAGACTAGCAGGACCTTCCAGGTGCTATGTGGCATAGGTGACCTTGTCTTCTTTAGCTACGTTCGCGGAACTTAGCTTATGAGTGATGCGACAGAGACAGTCATCTGCATCGAGTGGCTCAATAGAATGATGAAAGGTGGGTGGGTGCAAGCGAATGAAGTCATGAATGGTCACAGACTCTTTGAACGGATGTGCGGTGTTCTCCTCGATACGTGCCAACAAGAGGTTAGACTCACGCTTGTTCCTCTCCATCTCTAACATGAACTCTGTCAACAAAGGTGGGTTAGGAGGATCCTCATCCCTACCATCTCCGTGGTTCTGGCTACGAGCAACAGGACTTTGCTTAACTGATGACATTTTGAGAAACAAAACCAAGGACGGAACCAATATCAACTATAGGCTGCAGAATGTAAGACAAGGGAATTAGTATCTCTCGTACTCCTGGGGCAATTCCGGCAGCATAACGGTAGTAAAATGCTCAAAGTGGGACATCCTGCTAAAATGGGATAGTACAACAACTCAACATCACCACTCAAGGTTCTGGGATAGTACTAAACAGACTACACCGGAAGTACTCGAAAACTGGGGTTTGACTCTGATCAACCAATCCTATGGGACTACGGAGTAGTAACACATGATCCTGATAGACGGAAGAGAAATCATTGTTCCTTAACCCCGGAGGAAAGATAGGATGACACAGATCAAAAGGCCATTAGGTAAAGGAGTAAAAAGAGCCTTACGTTCCCATCCACAATCAATTCCCTTATATAACTAAAGAATTCCTAGACTCAACTTCGACCAGTTTGGCTTGGTAATCCTACATGTAGTCAGTCTCTGATACCAAAGCTGTCAGGACCCCTATCCTAACTCACACCAATCTAGCATGTAACACCTCATATCACTTTGCGGCCTCACGCACGGTATTCCCATGGGTGTCGCCTTACCATACCCGGGACCGTTTGCGCCTTTTGGCACACATATATGATAGTGTTGCTAGCATTCATATGACAAAGAACCCGGGCTGACATGGCTAGTCGTGAACCCAAAGTGGCACTAACTTACAGGGACAAGCATACATGACCCAACAACGAACGTGTCGGTCATCAACGAGTGAATCCGGGCTGTAGCAGTTGGGCTAGCAGGACTCCGAATAATCCAAGATGTAGCAGGCTAACAGGACTCCGGTAGACACCGCGTGACATTTCCCTGAAGGGACGGACACATGAACGAAGAAGGACACATCCGGTCAGCCTAAGTGTTCCGGAGCAGTAGCAAGCTACCAGGGCTCAGTGGAAGCACTAGGAGACATTTCCCGGTAAGAGAGGCTACTAAGGATAAAGAACTAGATAGTCAGATCCCACACATAGCAATACACATTACACGTACGCATAACATGCAAGTATGTGCTGTACAACATGGCATCACAACATAACTCAATAACTCATATAGATAAGGCTCAAAGAGCCATCATAGCATTTATTACAAACAGGGGTCACATGACCCAACATATAGAGCATTCAAGCAACAAGCGGAAGTATTACATGTCTGAGTATAGACATCTACAAATGAAAAAGGCTGAAGAGACTGACTATCTACAACATCCGATCAAGACCATAGCTGAGGTACAGGCCACTTGTCGAAGTCCACGTAAACTAGTAAGACCAAAGTCTCCGCTGCAAAAACACAAATAAAGCAACATGAGTACAAATGTACTCAGCAAGACTTACATCAGATCCTATCATACATGCATTTGTATCAAGAGGGTAATGCGGGGTTTATTTGCAGCAAGCCAGCTTTGACTCAGTAGCTATCTTGTTCTACGACTACGAGAAATTTCTTTGAGGTGAGATGGCGCACACGAGTCCACTAACCACCACACAATACACTACTATGGATTCATCCCCGCCTCCCTACGAGAAGGCCATCCATAGCACTCACACTTGTCTTGAGCGTTTTAGAGTATCCACTTCAAGTTGTCTATGTACCACATAAGCATCCAAGAAGTCCATAACCGCGGACCCGGCTATTCGAATAGATCATGTTAACCCTGAAGGGGTGTACTCCTTCACACACGCTCTCGCCACTTACCGCCATGTACACGTCATGTATCTCGCAACCTTCAAGCGGAAGCCTGGCGAGGGTGTCGGCCACGACCTGACTAACCACACAAGACTCTACTCCAGGTTTATCACCTATTCGGGTTCCATCCGCAAGGGAGTCCGGCCGAGATTACCATCACGGCCCGAAACGATGCTAGTGGGTTTCAACTATTTACTGTGGCAATGACAGGTCATGCAGAGGAATGGGTTCAACTACCGCAACACAAAGTAGCAATTGAATCGTTGTTGTCCTAATGCAATAACAAAGAGCAGGAGTGAGAGAGTAGGATTGTATCGGAATGAACAAGGGGGTTTGCTTGCCTGGTAGATCAACAAGGGAGGCACTGCTTCACAGACAGGTACTCTCGAGCACTCTCCGGAGCAGGACCTATCGAGAAGGAACGGTGCCAACAATCAAAACACAAGCATATGCAACAATATGATGCATGATCATGGCATGTAGATGTGATGCTGTTTGAGCTAATGCAGCTAGTATTCATTTGGTTGAAGTCCATTTGAACCAAAGATTCAAATGCATCTCCAAAGTAAGCTCTTTATAAATGCCATTATAGTGTTTCACTTATACAGCAGGTATAAGTTGGTTTGTCATGCATGAAACTAGTACAAATGGATAGATTGAATTTTTCTGATAATTTTTCATATATAAATTATTTCAATCTGAGCTACAGTTGAATTTCTATGATTTTTTGAAGTTTATGGAATTTTCTAGAATTTCCTGATTTATTTTAAAACCAGAAAATAAATTATTGCGTCAGCACTGCGTCATGCTTGCATCAGCAAGTCAACAGTGCTGACTGGGTCAAAACTGACGTGTGGGGTCCACACATCAATGTCTCAGGGTTAAACATGGGGGTTAGTTTATCCTAATTACATGATTAGTGGCGCTGGGCCCACTGGTCAGTGTTAGGGGGTTAGTTAATGGTGATTATCCCTAAGCTAATCACCTGCCTCAAGGGGCCCACCTGACGGTCCGGCGAGGTCAACACGGTTAACCCCACCGGCGAGGCCGAAAGCGGCGGAGGGGCTCGGAATCGTCGCTCCGGCGACCAAATGCGCGGCGGAGACCACCTACGCGAAGCCCGGGCTCGCACGCATCCAGTAGGACACGCGAGAGACCGTGGGGGTACCGGAGCTCATCGAAGCAGAGCTCGCGGCGGCGGCCGGAGGACGGCCAAGTGCGGTAAGGTGCTACAAGGCACGGGGGAGTGAGCGGAGAGGCTCTACGGCCTCCTGGCGTCACCAGGAGCACGGTGACACGCTCGGTTGCGGGCTGCGGTGGCCAAGGCGACGGCGGTGACATGGACGGCGGCGAGGAGCTACGGTCGTGGTGGGGATCGGGGCTACAACGCGGGAACGGCGAAACGGAGAGAAGGGAACGAGGCAGGAGCTCACGGTGGACTCGACGGCGTCGTCTGCGAGCTCGGGGACGCACTGGAGATGGCAGGGCAGCGATGGGGATCCACGGCGGCCGGAGGCAAACATGGCGACAGCGACGGCTCCACGGGGCGCTCCAGCTTGCGTGGCTCGGCGGAGGGCTTCAGCGCGAGGAGGCGGAGCTCCTAGGCTTGTCGAAGAGGCGAGGCCGTGGTGGTGGGCGCGACAACAGCGAGCGGCGGCGACGACAACGCTCGGGCGGGTCAAGAGAGGGAGAACCAGGGAGGAGGGAGAGTGAGAGAGAGTGAGAGAGGCGCGGGGCGTCGCGTGGCGTCGCGCGGGGCTTCCAGGCGATGAGGGGGAGGCTAGGCAGGCAGGTGGCATGGCGGCACGGCTGTGCGCGCGCGCCGGCCACACGCCTGGCCGACTGGGGCCAGGAGGACGATGGCGCTGGCGGGCTGGTCCAGCTGGGCCGCACAGGAGCTGGGCCGCAGGTAAGCACATGTAGGTTTTTTTCCATTTCTGTTCCTTTTCTATTTTTCTGACATTTGTTTGGTTTAATAAAAATACTAAACCATTTTATTTTCTTATGCCAATTTTTGTAGGGGTTAGTGGTATTATTCCAGAGCTCCTCAATAACTGGCATAATATCCGGACAATATTACACACACACACACACACACACACACACACACACACACACACATAGGGAAAATCCATCCTACCACCCGGTGGTAGTTACCCCACATGTCTCATATACTAGCATGTGGTAATATATATACTATTTTATTATTTTAAATATGTTCGTATATTATATCTAAGATATTTCAAAACAAGTTACATGAAAAAATTGCATATGAGCCCATAGTTTTTGTTATATTTGTGAAATACATACATATTTGTACGTAAAAAAGAGCATACTCAAAAAATGGTACATACTACCTAAAAATTTGTATATATACTATCTAATCATTGTTATATACTACATACTACACGTACATACTCTCGATTTTAACAGATACTACATACAACATACAAAACGCAAGTGGTGGTAACTACCACTGCTTGTAGGAAACATTTGTCATATATATATATATCCAAAGCAAATAATTACTGCATTAATTCCAAATGCCCAAAATAAATACTTATGAGCTCCTAAAAATATTGGTTTGATTTTTATCTCTGTCCAATATTTTCAGAGAGCAACATGAACATTTTCTTGGACCTTTTTGGAGCAATTTTTATCTGGGTCATTTCCAGAAATGATTTTGAGGGTTTCACAAATCCCCATTTCAAATTTAAATGGAATTTAAACATGATGAACACATGACTAGCTAGTCTAGGTCATACGAGAATTAGGGATGCGACACATCTATGTTGTGTTTCAGGGTGTTTTTAACCCTGTGTTGAATCATCTACTAGTTCTTGCAAAACACTTTCTGTTTGAGCAAAAATAGTGTAAACATGTGGCAAGTAGCAAAAAAATACACATGGAATTTTTGTGCCATAAAAAAGGGATGAACAATGTGGTCAGGGATAATTTGACTTCATTGTAGTAGCTTGTGTTCTAACATTATGCAAAACACAGGCTGATGGAAAGCAACTTGGATGAAGCTAGGCAAAAAATTATATTGTCTGAATCAACTTGCATTGTAACACTGGGCAAAAAGAATCATTGTTTACATTATCAGCTTGCAAAAAAATGTAACACTAGGCAAAAAATACTGTGGAAAAAAGCAACACATGGCTGATGGAAAAGCAACTTGGATGAAGAGGCAAGGCAACTATTGTGAAAAAGCAACTGATGTAGAAGCTAAAAACTACTCCTACTGGGTATTTGTTTCCTTCGTACTTTTCTTCAGCAGTGGCGAAAAAAAAGTTTAGTTTACCTTTGCAATAAGGACTAGGTTGCATTAAATCCTTCACCATGATCCCAAGTTGTATTCCCATTGTTGTTGTGTTCTCGCGATTTGTGGGGAACAATGGGGTGGATGCAAGAAAATATTGGTATTTTGATCCTGCAAAAAAGGAAATGGAAAAGAAATTTCCTATACAACAACTATAAGTTGAAAACTTACTTATGGTGCTGGACAAACAGATTAATTGAAAATTGACTACATGAAGACAGTGATAACCAAAGTTGATGATAGTACAAACTATAGGAGAAAACAAAAGTACTGAACATAAAAGGACAAATATATGTTGCCCATGATTGCTGCTATTCTTAAGTTTTTTCCAACACAAAACATGCTGCTGCTCTCTCTGTTTTTGGTGTGAAATCCATGCCGAAAACACTCAGAATGACTGCTATTCTTTGGCATCTAGCTTGCTTCCCACATGAAATCCTTGAAAACCATGCAGATGTAGGAGCTGCCTGCATTTTAAAACGATAAAAGGAAGTAAAAAATTATGGTACAAGCAAAAACAAAAAGCCTATGTTGTATGTTCAAGTGTTTCTTACAACAAAAGAGGATGCTATCTTATCATTGTGGTGTCATTGCCTAGATTGACTTTCTTACTTGCTTGTCTCATCAAGCTAACTAGCTTTGGTTTTCTGGTTTAAAAGTGCATAGGCTGGAAAAATGATTGACCTAAATTAATCACTCAATTTGAGATGATCTTAAATAACTACATGCTTCTCTTTTTTAGGGTGTCTTTAACTGATCCTATACAGGGATGTATGAACAAAAACTGGCAACTTATATGCTCTGTTTAGGCAACTGCAATACTGCAGATAGGCAAGTCATGTATAAAAATCTTGGTGCTGCTGAATTAATAAAGTGCACAATTTGGTGAGTATATGCGGGGAATAGGAAAAAGTGCAAATCATAAGCAAAGATTATAGACTGTGTTGAAATCCTTCTGATTTGCTAGTTGTTATGTTTTTAATAGAAAACTTCATGTGCTTGAAGAAAAACTTAGCAACCTATATGAAAAAATTGGCAAAAATGCAAACAATACACACCAAATGATGATGGAAAAGATCAACTTACTTGAAATGATGAAAAAGAGTAACTTCATCTACTTGCACATAATCATGGCAACTTTCATGCTATTTTGGGGCAAATGCAACATAATAGACAAGCAAGTCTTAAAAAACCTCTGTACCTTACAAGTTATTCATCGTAGAAAAACAACGATGCTACATACACTAGTTGTTCCTATTTGAAAAAATGTATTAACTGCTTGCCTCTTGTCAAAAATAACTTTGATCTTTTTTTCCTGGTGTAAAATGTGCATGTTTAATATGATTGACCTGAATGAGGAACCAGAGGAAGTTATGCCAGAGTTTGCCTTTGTTCATGACATGTATATAGGTGATCCTTTATATTGCACACAATAGAGAACCCCACTTGGTGGAGCTGACAATGCTAAGTTTGTGGCTGAATCTCCCAACCCTGTTGCCACACAAAATGCTTCGACACATGTGGCGCAAGCTATGCCTACAGATAAGGGTGCAACGGACGAAGCAACTACACATCCAGCTACAGCAACATAGACGGATGAACACACACTTTTTGACACTGAAACTGCAGGTGAAACAGGTGGGACTGTTGGAAATAGTTTGGCAGGCTTGGTTGGTGAGAACGATGATGAGGCATGGTATAGCCCAAGGAGCCTTACGTTGGTATGAGGTTTGACACTTCGGAAGGTGTAAAGGAACACTACAATGCGTGCGCTCTGCAGCTTGGATTTTCCATCAAAATGAATACATCAAGGAAAACTGTCGACACTCATGTGTTGGTAAAGCAACAATTTGTTTGCAACAAGTTTCAGAAACCTATAGAGAATGATGGAGGTGCAGAAAAGCCCCCTGTCCTAGACATAATTGTTGATCGGGCAGATCATGTTGACGAGGATGATGATATTGTCTTTCTTGGTGATGAAAGTAAGTTAAAAAAGAAAATCAAGAAACTAAAGCGAGATAAAATATTGCAAACCGGTTGCAAGGTCAAGATGGTGGTGAAACTAATAGATGGTCGTTGGGAGGTGATATACTTTGTTGCTGAGCACAACCATAAGTTGGTAGAGAAGCCATCTTTGAAGAAGTACTTGCGATCACACCAAGGGATACCTCCAGAAGAAAAGGCATTCCCAACACATCTTCACAACTACAATTTAACTACAGGTGAAAATGATCCTATGCTTGCCTGTGTTTTTGATCTAAATTGCTCAACACCCATTCAGTGCTTGTCTGCTGATCTTTTTAAGTGTGATATTTGGCTCATGCCCTAACACATGTTAGGTGATTCAATCCCTTTCATTTAGTGTTCCTAAAGTTGTATTGGTTAGTTTTGTTCACCAATGTGTTGCCATCAGTTGGCACTTGCTCAAAAACATGGTCCCAAACTTGCTTAGTTTTGCTGGCAATGCAGAGTTTTGCTGTTAGAACTTGCTCAAAATCAAGGGCACAACTTGCCTGCGCTTGTAAGCACTGATTTCCCTTGACACTCATTGGTTTGTGAGTGTGCATTAATTAGTCTTGTTGTGCTAGTTGCTTGCGCAGAAGTTAGCAGTTGCTCAAAACATGTCCTCAACTTGCCTGCACTTGTGTTGGATACTTTTCATATATTGGTTGTGTGAAAAAATACAATTACTACTTGCCTGCGCTTGTATATTTTGCGAGCACTGATTCCCCCTGGACACTCAATTGGTTTGTCTGTGTGCATTAATTAGTCTTGTTGTGTTGGTTGCTTGCCCGTAAGTTAGTACTTGCTCAAACCATGAGCTGAGCTTGCCTGCGCATTTCACATATTTCCGTGTGTCTGAATTGCTGCCTATAAACTGCTTTTGAGCATCATGCATAAAAAATATGTCTTTATGAAATGATTTCTACTTAGGGTGAACAAAAATGGACTAAAAACGCATTTTTTGCCTCTATGTACAGGGCATATGATGCATATTATGTCAGAGTTCTATGGCACAGAGATGATCATCCCCTATGGTACTAAGCACATTACAAACCTCAAGACAATGTTAAACAAAGATGCCACCAAAGAAGGAGATATGATTGAGACAGTTGCCTACTTCAAAGATCAACAAAAAGATGATCCAACTTCTTTTATAAGATAAAGTATGATGAGGAGGACAGGGTGGAGAACATTTTGGGTTGACGGTGCAGCTAGGAAAGCTTATGTCGAGGCTTATCATGATTGCATCTTGTTTGACACTACATACATGACTAACATGTACAACATGCCCTTTGCACCGTTTATTGGAATTAAGAGACACGGTCAGTCGTTTATGTTGGGCTGCGGCTTTGTTAGGCAAGAAATGGCATCGAGCTTTGATTGGCTATTTGAGACATTCCTTGAGGTGATGAATGGTATAGCACCGACCGACATCATAACTGACCAAGACATTGCAATGGCATAGTCCATCAAAAAGATGTTTCATACGAGTGTGCACCGTTGTTGTCGTCGGCATATAATGAAGAAGTCACAAGAGAAGCTTGGGTCAATGCTGGGGCGAAACCCTAGTTTATCGCGTGATTTCAATGAATGTGTTGACTTCAGCTTGACACAGTGGAGTTTGAGACAACATGGACTGCTATGCTGTTGAAGTATGAGAGTATGGTTGACACCCACTTTGAGAATCTATATAACTACTGGGAAACATGGGTTCCTTGTTACTTCAAGCACCAGTTCTTCCCTTTCTTGCAATCAACCCAGTGCGGTGAGGGGTTCAATGCTGTCCTTAAGCAATATGTGGACCCACATAAATCCATCTTGAACTTCGTGAAACAGTACCAGAAAATTCAAACACACATACTAGTCCGGGAAGGTGCCAAAGACTATAGAACAGAGCATTTGCAGACTGAACTGTGGTCGTCTTACCCCATTGAAAAGCAAGCTTATGATGCCTACACAAGGTACTTGTATGTTAAGTTTCGAACTGAGTTTGAGTTGATTGGGAGGTACAATGTACGGCCTCATGGTGCTAACTTGTATGAAGTTTACCCCAACGAGGAGTGGGTTGTGAAGTATGGATCTAGAAGCTACTACGTGACATGCGAACCAAGTGCTAAAGACTATAGATGTAACTGTTGCAGAATGGACAGGGATGGCATGAGTTGTTGCCATATTTTGAAAGTTTTCATGCAACTAGGTGTCAATAAAATCCCTAAGAGGTACATCATTCACAGATGGACTCCCCTGGCAATACCTGATGCACCACCTGCTCTTGATCATGAGCCCGATGAGTTGCCAGAACAATCAAAGAAAGAGCTTCGGCTTGCAAACATGCAAATGGATTTTGCAAATCTTGCCCGCATAGCTAGCACATCTGATCCTGCTACAGACATTGTAAAGAAACATATGCGTGCAACACGGCAAGAAATTAAAAATCTGAAATTGTCAAGGAAAAAAAAGACAGCAGCATCATCTAGTAGCAATCCTAGTGGGCCTCCACCGCCGCCTAGTTCTTCGGTACCGTCAGGAAGTGGTAATCCTGCTATAGCAAGTAGTCGCAAGGCTACTCGACCCACGCCACCACCTAATGGGCCTGTGCAAGCACCCCCTTGTCTAAAAACTCAACAACCTACTTCTGCACCACATCAAAAAAGTGCATCGATGTAAGTAGCTAGCCCTATGAACACTGGTCCGCATGAGCAAGCATCTTTAGCGACTGCACCATTTCAAAAGGGCCCCACTCCAGTACACTACGGCCCTATGCCAATAAGTTGGCGGCCTCCACCTGCACCCATAATGCCTGCACCAGCACCAAAGATGGGTGTTCCTCAACCCAGGGGCCCCATACTGCAACCTAGAGGACCTACTCTGCAAAACAGAGACCCTGCTCCAGAAACCGTGAGTCCTGTCACACATCCCACATGGACTGAAGAGCGTCCCATGGGTCCCAGAGGATCTTCACAACAACCCAGGCTGCCTGCTCCTCCAGCAATTGTGTATCTGCCGCCAAACACAAGTTCTACTAGTGGTGGGTAAATGGCATGGAGTGGCCTACAAACATTGCAATCTCCTAGTGGTTCTGGACAACATGCCATACACTCAACAATTTCCCAGAAAATCCAGTCCCGCCATTGGTTTCCACTCCACACACTACCGGTGATGAACGGGTACAACTAGGCATTGCGTCAGCGGGCAAAGGACCTGCCATCCATCATTGGGCAAGTCAATCAAAGTCCATACTTTGTTTTCATACATGGATCTTATCTCAGATCTCATGGCCTCAAGCCATTTTGCGGAATCTGGGCTCACCATTGCTTCTTCATAGTTCGTAGGTTCGTCATGGTCTAGTAACATAACTTCTAGAACAGGATTACCGTACCATTTTGGTGCGGATCTTACTCTGGAAGACCTATGAGGTTCTGTAGTAACTTAATCTGAAGTTTCATGATCATCATCATTAACTTCCTCACTAATTGGTGTAGTAGTCACTGGAACCGATTTCTGTGATGAACTACTTTCCAGTTCAGGAGAAGGTACAAATTACCTTATCAAGCTCTACTTTCCTCCCACTCACTTCTTTCGAGAGAAACTCCTTCTCTAGAAAGGATCCGTTTTTAGCAACGAATATCTTGCCTTCGGATCTGTGATAGAAGGTGTACAGAACAGTTTTCTTTGGGTATTCTATGAAGACGCACTTCTCTGATTTGGGTTTGAGCTTATCAGGATGAAACTTTTTTCACATAAGCATCACAGCCCCAAACTTTAAGAAATGACAACTTTGGTTTCTTGCTAAACCATAATTCATACAGTGTCGTCTCAACGGATTTTATATGGTGCCCTTTTAACGTGAATGCAGCTGTCTCTAATGCATAACCGCAAAATGATAATGGTAAATCAGTAAGAGACATCATAGATCGCACCATATCCAATAAAGTGCGGTTACGACGTTCGGACACACCATAACATTGTGGTGTTCGAGGTGGCGTGAGCTGTGAAACTATTCCACATTGTTTTAATTGAAGACCAAACTCGTAACTCAAATATTTGTCTCCGCGATCAGATGGCAGAAACTTTATTTTCTTGTTACGATGATTTTTCCACTTCACTCTGAAATTCTTTGAACCTTTCAACTATTTCAGACTTATGTTTTATCAAGTAGATATACCCATATCTGCTCAAATCATCTTGTGAAGGTTAGAAAATAACGATACTTGCCACGAGCATCAACACTCATTGGATTGCATACATCGGTATGTATTATTTCCAATAAGTCAGTAGCTTGTTCCATTTTTCCGAAGAACGCAGTTTTAGTCATCTTACCCAAAAGGCATGTTTCGCAAGCATCAAATGATTCATAACCAAGTGATTCCGAAAATCCATCTTTATGGAGTTTCTTCATGTGCTTTACACCGATATGACCCAAATGGCAGTGCCACAAATAAGTTGCACTATCATTATTAACTTTACATCTTTTGGTTTCAATATTATGAATATGTGTATCACACGATCGAGATCCAACAAACCATTTTCATTGGGTGTATGACCATAGAAGGTTTTATTCATGTAAACAGAATAATAATTATTCTCTAACTTACATGAATAACCGTATTGCAATAAACATGATCAAATCATATTCATGCTCAACGCAAACGCCAAATAACATTTATTTAGGTTCAACACTAATCCCGAAAGTATAGGGAGTGTGCGATGATGATCATATAAATCTTGGAACTACTTCCAACATTCATCGTCACCTCACCCTCAACTAGTTTTTGTTTATTCTGCAACTCCAGTTTCGAGTTACTACTCTTAGCAACTGAACTAGTATCAAATACCAAGGGGTTGCTATAAACACTAGTAAAGTACACATCAATAGCATGTATGTCAAATATACCTATGTTCACTTTGCCATCCTTCTTATTCGCTAAATACTTGGGGTAGTTCCACTTCCAGTGACCAGTCCCTTTGCAGTAGAATCACTTAGTCTTAGGCTTAGGTCCAGACTTGGGCTTCTTCACTTGAGCAGCAACTTGCTTGCTGTTCTTCTTGAAGTTCCCCTTCTTCCCTTTGCCCTTTTCCTTGAAACTAGTGATCTTCTCCACCATCAACACTTTGATGTTTTTCTTTGATTTCTACCTCCGCCGATTTTTGTATCGCGAAGAGCTTGGGAATTGTTTTCGTCATCCCTTGCATACTATAGTTCATCACGAAGTTCAAGTAACTTAGTGATGGTGACTAGAGAATTCTGTCAATCACTATCTTATCTGGAAGATTAACTCCCACTTGATTCAAGCAATTGAAGTACCCAGACAATCTGAGCACACGCTCACTAGTTGAGCGATTCTCCTCCACCTTTTAGCCATAGAACTTGTTGGAGACTTCATATCTCTCAACTCGGGTATTTGCTCGAAATATTAACTTCAACTCCTGGAACATCTCATATGGTCCATGACGTTCAAAACGTCTTTGAAGTCCCGATTCTAAGCCGTTAAGCATGGTGCACTAAACTATCAAGTAGTCATCATATTGAGCTAGCCAAACGTTCATAACGTCTGCATCTGCTCCTGCAATAGGTTTGTCACCTAGCGGTGCATCAAGGACATAATTCTTCTGCGCAGCAATGAGGATAAACCTCAGATCACGGATCCAATCTGCATCATTGCTACTAACATTTTTCAAACACAATTTTCTCTAGGAACATATCAAAATAAACATATGAGAGCAACAACGCAAGCTATTGATCTACAACATAATTTGCAAAATACTACCAGGACTAAGTTCATGATAAATTTAAGTTTAGTTAATCATATTACTTAAGAACTCCCACTTAGACAGACATCTCTCGAGTCATCTAAGTGATCACGTGATCCAAATCAACTAAACCATAACCGATCATCACGTGAGATGGAGTAGTTTCAATGGTGAACATCACTATGTTGATCATATCTACTATATGATTCACGCTCGACCTTTCGGTCTCTGTGTTCCGAGGCCATATCTGCATATGCTAGGCTCGTCAAGTATAACCTGAATATTCTGCGTGTGCAAAACTGGCTTGCACCCATTGTAGATGGACGTAGAGCTTATCACACCCGATCATCACGTGGTGTCTAGGCACGACGAACTTTGGCAACGGTGCATATTTAGGGAGAACACTTGTTGATAATTTTAGTGAGAGATCATCTTAAAATGCTACCATCAATCAAAGCAAGATAAGATGCATAAATGATAAACATCACATGCAATCAATATAAGTGATATGATATGGCCATCATCATCTTGTGCTTGTGATCTCCATCTCCGAAGCACCGTCGTGATCATCATCGTCACCGGCGCGACACCTTGATCTCCATCGTAGCATCGTTGTCGTTTACGCCATCTATTGCTTCTACGACTATCGCTACCACTTAGTGATAAAGTAAAGCAATTACAGGGCGTTTGCATTTCATACAATAAAGCGACAACCATATGGCTCCTGCCAGTTGCCGATAACTTCGGTCACAAAACATGATCATCTCATACAATAAATATAGCATCATGTCTTGACCATATCACATCACAACATGCCCTGCAAAAACAAGTTAGACGTCCTCTACTTTGTTGTTGCAAGTTTTACGTGGCTGCTACGGGCTTAGTAAGAACCATTCTTACCTACGCATCAAAACCACAACGATAGTTCGTCAAGTTAGTGCTGTTTTAACCTTCGCAAGGACCGGGCGTAGCCACACTCGGTTCAACTAAAGTTGGAGAAACTAACACCCGCTAGTCACCTGTGTGCAAAGCACGGTGGTAAAACCAGTCTCGCGTAAGTGTACGCGTAATGTCGGTCCGGGCCGCTTCATCCAACAATACCGCCGAACCAAAGTATGCCATGCTGGTAAGCAATATGACTTGTATCGCCCACAACTCACTTGTGTTCTACTCGTGCATATAACATCAACGCATAAAACCTAGGCTCAGATGCCACTGTTGGGGAACGTAGTAATTTTTTTTCCTACGCACACGCAAGATCATGGTGGTGGCATAGCAACGAGAGGGGAGAGTGTTGTCTACGTACCCTCGTAGACCGTTAAGCGGAAGCGTTATGACAACGCGGTTGATGTAGCCATACGTCTTCACGATTCGACCGATCCAAGCACCGAATGTACGGCACCTCCGTGTTCAGCACATGTTCAGCTCGATGACGTTCCCCGGGCTCCAATCCAGCAAAGCGTCGGGGATGAGTTCCGTCAGCACAACGGCGTGGTGACGATGATGATGTTCTACCGGTGCAGGGCTTCGCCTAAACTCCGGGATGATATGACCGAGGTGGAATATGGTGGAGGGGGGCACCGCACACGGCTAAGGAACGATCCGTAGATCAACTTGTGTGTCCTAGGGTGCCCCCTGCCCCCGTATATAAAGGAGTGGAGGAGGGGAGGGCCGGCCCTCTCTATGGCGCGCCCTAGGGGAGTCCTACTCCCGCCGGGAGTAGGATTCCCCCTTTCCTAGTCCAACTAGGAATCCTTCCAAGTATTAGGAGTAGGAGACAAGGAAGGGGAAGAGAGAAGGGAAGGAAGGAGGGGGTGCGACCCCTCCCCCTAGTCCAATTTGGACTAGGCCTTGGGGGGGCGCGCGGCCTACCCTAGGAAGCCCCTCTCTCTTTCCCGTATGGCCCAATAAGGCCCAATACTTCTCCCGGCGAATTCCCGTAACTCTCCGGTACTCCGAAAAATACCCGAATCACTCGGAACCTTTCCGAACTCCGAATATAGTCCTCCAATATATCGATCTTTATGTCTCGACCATTTCGAGACTCCTCGTCATGTCCCCGATCTCATCCGGGACTCCGAAATCCTTCGGTACATCAAAACTCATAAACTCATAATATAACTGTCATCGTAACGTTAAGCGTGCGGAGCCTACGGGTTCGAGAACTATGTAGACATGACCTAGAACTGTTTCCGGTCAATAACCAATAGTGGAACCTGGATGTTCATATTGGCTCCTACATATTCTATGAAGATCTTTATCGGTCAAACCGCATAACAACATACGTTGTTCCCTTTGTCATCGGTATGTTACTTGCCCGAGATTCGATCGTCGGTATCCTATACCTAGTTCAATCTCGTTACCGGCAAGTCTCTTTACTCGTTCCGTAATACATCATTCCGTAACTAACTCATTAGTTACAATGCTTGCAAGGCTTAAGTGATGTGTATTACCGAGAGGGCCCAGAGATACCTCTCCGACAATCGGAGTGACAAAACCTAATCTCGAAATAAGCCAACCCAACATGTACCTTCGGAGACACCTGTAGAGCACCTTTATAATCACCCAGTTACGTTGTGACGTTTGGTAGCACACAAAGTGTTCCTCTGGTAAACGGGAGTTGCATAATCTCATAGTCACAGGAACATGTATAAGTCATGAAGAAAGCAGTAGCAACATACTAAACGATCGTGTGCTAAGCTAACGGAATGGGTCAAGTCAATCACATCATTCTCCTAATGATGTGATCCCGTTAATCAAATGACAACTCTTTTGTCCATGGCTAGGAAACTTAACCATCTTTGATTCACGAGCTAGTCAAGTAGAGGCATACTAGTGACACTATGTTTGTCTATGTATTCACACATGTATTATGTTTCCGGTTAATACAATTCTAGCATGAATAATAAACATTTATCATGAAATAAGGAAATAAATAATAACTTTATTATTGCCTCTAGGGCATATTTCCTTCAGCAACTGCCTCCTTATTATGTATAACTATTTTTTTTTGCTTTCTCCTGGTTTCCTGACATCACGGTCCCACACCATTGTCAACCTATGTAGTCAATATAAACGAGAGAATTGCACAAGGTGCGGCCGACAGCTGGGACCAAGCAGCTCGAGCAGTATTTGTGTTTTTGAGGCGTGAGCACTGCAGAGTTTTTCTTGGCGATGATTTCATTGTTGTTCAGAGGAGAGCAGGGTATTAACTGGGTGGGCTATGGCCCGTCTAGCCCAGGCCAGATATCCAGCCCAGATACTACTTTTTTCAAGATGAAAATGGCTAGCCCAGCTATACGTCTTTTTGAGGAATACCCAGGCAAGGTCAACTTGTTCTTCTCCGCCCCGCTGTGCTGCAAATTTTTGCTAGGAGGGATGCATTAGGCTTAACAGAAAAATGGGCTTTAAAAATAATAAATGGGATGTAATTATAAAAACTAGGCATTAACTATAAAAAAATGCACCAAACACGAAATTAGTTTATAAAATATTATTTATGGATTTTGAAAATCTTAAATTTTCATTGTTGCGCGCGCAATGTTTCGTTGGATTTTTACGTAATACCATCTTTGATTCACGAGCTAGTCAAGCAGAGGCATACTAGTGACACTATGTTTGTCTATGTATTCACACATGTATTATGTTTCCGGTTAATACAATTCTAGCATGAATAATAAACATTTATCATGAAATAAGGAAATAAATAATAACTTTATTATTGCCTCTAGGGCATATTTCCTTCAGTCTCCCACTTGCACTAGAGTCAATAATCTAGTTCACATCACCATGTGATTTAACACCAATATTCACATCTGTATGTGATTAATACCCATAGTTCACATCGTCATGTGATCAACGCCCAAAGGGTTTACTAGAGTCAATAATCTAGTTCACATGGCTATGTGATTAACACCCAAAGAGTACTAAGGTATGATCATGTTTTGCTCATGAGAGAAGTTTAGTCAACGGGTCTGTCACATTCAAAGCTGTATGTATTTTGCAAATATTCTATGTCCACAATGCTCTGCACGGAGCTACTCTAGCTAATTGCTCCCACTTTCAATATGTATCCAGATTGAGACTTAGAGTCATCTGGATGGGTGTAAAAGCTTGCTGTCACGCCCAATATGCGACCCTATCCAAAAGGAACTCGAAGGTCCCACCAAGGATAGACCCGCATATTGAAACGCTTTTGCAAGGTGGATATCATTACATCAACATTACATAATAGATGGGGATACATACATAAGGCATACAATGCCACACGAATACAACATCACAATACATAAGAGCATCATCCGACTACGGATGAATCACAAACAGAAACTCAAACGACATCCACCCTGCTAGCCCAGACTGCCGACCTGGAACCTATCCCCTGATCGAAGAAGAAGTAGAAGAAGAAGTCCAATACAAGTAAACATCGCGCTCGTGTCAAGATCATCGCATAACCTGTACCTGCAACTGTTGTTGTAGTAATCTGTGAGCCACGAGGACTCAACAATCCCATTACCATGGGTATCAAGACTAGCAAAACTTAAAGGGAAAGGAAGGGGTAAAGTGGTGAGGTTGCAGCAGCGACTAAGCATATATGGTGGCTAACATACGCAAATAAGAGCGAGAAGAGAGCAAAGGAACGGTCGTCAACTAGTAATGATCAAGAAGTGATCCTGAACTCCTACTTACGTCAAACATAACCCAGAAAACCGTGTTCACTTCCCGGACTCCGCCGAGAAGAGACCATCACGGCTACACATGCGGTTGATGCGTTTTAATTCGGATCTGGTGTCAAGTTATCTACAACCGGACATTAACAAATTCCCATCTGCCTATAACCGCAGGCATGACTTTCGAAAGATTATACCCTGCAGGGGTGTCCCAACTTAGCCCATGACAAGCTCTCGCGATCAACGAAGGAATAGACCTTCTCCCAGGACGACCCGATCAGACTCGGAATCCCGGTTTACAAGACATTTCGACAATGGTAAAACAAGACCAGAAAGCCGCCCGATGCGCCGACAATCCCGATAGGAGCTGCACATATCTCGTTCTCAGGGCAACACCGGATAGGTCAGCCTACGAGTAAAACCAGCCCTCAAGTTGCCCCGAGGTGGCCCCGCAGTCTGCCCGGTTTGGACCAACACTTAGACAAGCACTGGCCCGGGGGGGCTAAAATAAAGATGACCCTTGGGTTGGCCGACCCAAGGGAAAGGGATAGGTGGTGGTGAGGCAAATGGTAAAACCAAGGTTGGGCCTTGCTGGAGGAGTTTTATTCAAAGCGAACTGTCGAGGGGGTCCCATAAATCACCCGACCGCGTAAGGAACGCAAAATTCGGGAACATAACACCAGTATGACGGAAACTAGGGCGGCAAGAGTGGAACAAAATCTAGGCAAAAGGCCGAGTCTTCCACCCTTTACCAAGTATATAGATGCATTAATAATATAAGAGATATTGTGATATCCCAACCACAATCCTGTCCACCATGGAGAAATCTTCAATTTCACCTGCAACTAGCAACGCTATAAGAGGGGCTGAGAAAAGCGGTAACATAGCCAAACAATGGTTTGCATAGGAAAGGTGTCAAAGGTTAGAGGTTCATGGCAATTTGGGATGGCTTGATAAACAGGTGATAGGTAGCACAACATAGCGATAGAACGAAACAACTAGCATAGCAATGATAGTAGTGAGATCCAGGGTAGCGGTCATCTTGCCTGAAATCCCGCGAGGAAGAAGAACGATTCCATGAAGAAGATAAAGCCACGAAGACGAACCAAGCGTAGACGAGCGAATCCTCACGATCGCAACGAAACGGGAACTATCGAGAAGAAGCACACAACATGGTAAACACACCACACAGGAACAAGACATGATGCACACACGAGCATGATGCATGAAAAAGCTACATGAAGCTACTCATGGCAAGAGATGATGCAAACAAGAGCAACACATCAAGGCAAGTTTAAATGAGGCCGAGAACTACATATAACAATTCCTGTAAGTCCTCATATGCATATTTCGAAATTGGTCCAGATTTGAATAAACCTTATGTTCAAGTTGTTAAACAGCAAGTTACGATGCACCAAGATGATCTACATGAGATTCTGGTCAAGTTACATATAAAGTTCATTTAATTCGGAGCTACGGTCTAAAAGATATGAGCAAAACAAGTTAAACATGGCATTGATGCAAAATGCACCCAAACATCAAGCAAACACCTCAAAACATGGATGCAACATGATAATATGAAACTACATGCAATTCTAAGCAAGTTTCATATAGAGCACACTCAAAACGAAGCAACGGTTCAACACACACACATGAACCAAGTTATAGCAACAATCTGTCCAAAACAGCAACTAGGCATATTGCAAGCATCAAAACAACATGCTACAGCACCTCAACAAGAAAACAAAAGGCATGGGCATGATGTACATATAAAGCATAACAAAACATGAACACTGAGCTATCTCCAGAAATCACTAGAACATGCTCAAACACACATGATAAGATTGCAAGTTATAACAATTTCAGACTTTGCAGAAAATAACATCACGATGCAATGTTTAGAGCTACCAAACAACATGTTACAGGAACTTATCATGGAAAACAAAGGCATGGCATGAATCTACTAAATGCATAGATCAAAAGTCCTTTACTGATCATAAGCCAAAAAGGATCAGAAAATATGATGGCACCCACGTAAACATGGCAAGTTATAATACAGATTCAAACATGGCAGAAACAGAATTATGAAGGCATGTTGGTGAGCTTGTGCAACTCACTACAGAGCATTACATGGAATGGCAAGGCACCCAACAGTAAGAAGGCATGTTTGTGAAGCTAAGCATGGCAATAGCAAGGTCATAGGGTGCATGGATCACTAGGAAAACACATGGAAACAACTGAACTTAATGTTAACAGGCTGACAGCAACATTTTCAAGCAACTTTGGAGCAAGATATGAACAAGCTACAGCAATCTATAAATGCAACCAGGGGCATGGATGGATAGAGGATGACATGTAGATCAAAACATGTTTATAGAACATCTCCAGATTATGCATAGAATGATTAGTAGCAACATGTTTATATAGCATCACGAAATAACAGATTCAGCCTAGCAAAACAGCAACATCATGTACACTACTTAACAAGCTCGATTCACTCACCACAAGACATTGCATGACAAGATAAGCATAGCATCATCAAGAAGACATGTTTGTGTAACCAACCAAGGCAAGAACAAGTCCATAGCATGTAAGGATCAACTACAACAAGCTTGGCCAAATTGAATAACACGTAAACAATCTGCCAGGAAACATTTTGAAGCAAAAGTAGAGCACGAACATGACATGCTAGGCTACTCCATAATTGCAACCAAGGGCATGAATGGATAGACAACAACCTCACGTTCAAAACATCCTTACTGAAGTATCTCAAAATATGCATGGATCTCTCTGTAGCATCAAGTTTACATGGCATCAAAATAACAGCAGAACAGGGACAAACAGCAACATCACGATGCCTAGTTTGCATGCTTGTGCTAGTCACCACATTGATCACAAAAATACATGGTAAACACCACTGTAAAGAAGACATAGCATAGATCAAAACATGTAGACATCAACCTCATAGGATGCACACATCAATCATGGCAAAAATGACAAAAGAGCTCATTCTGTTAACAAACAGCAGAAAACATCATGGGGCACTCTAGCAACGAAGATTCAGGCATCAATATGAGCTCAAATTAATATGATGCAATGGAATTAAATGATTTAATCGTTGAGGCGAACAATTTGACATATTACACGCACGAAAGGAGCTACGGATGCAAAAATACAATGCGACGAACATGGCATGATAATTACAAAAATCTGGGACAGACGGTTCTGAAAAAAAAAACGGACGAGCGTCACAAAGCTAAATGACGCCCAGGGCGGATCTTAGGCTGGTGGCTCACCATGGGCTTCGGCCCAGGACGGTGTGGATCGGGCCGGTGGGGCTGGACTGGGCCGGGGGGCGCAAGGCCCACGCGGGGAGGAGCCCGACCCCGACCTCGATCCCTCTTGGATCGGGCAGGGGCGGCGGCGCACGGGGCGAGCGGCGGCGCGGCGCCGGAGCTTCGGCGCGGAGGAGAGCGCAGGAAGCCACGCGGCAGCTCCGGATTGGGCGCGGGATGGCGGTTGGACGCGTCCGGCCGGGGGCGGACGTGTCCGGCGGCGAAAGATGGATTTCGTCTAGGGTTAGGGGGGAATTGATCCGGGATTTCGGAGGGGGAAGTGTTTTTATAGGTAGAGGGAGCTAGGAGAGTCACAAATGAAGAGCGGTTTTCGGCCACGCGATCGTGATGGAACGACCGAGAGCATGGAGGGGAGTTAGATGGGTTTTGGGACACTTTGGAAGGGGTGTTGGGCTGCAAAGAGAGAGGGGCTTTACGGTTACCCGGTTAACCGTTGGAGTACCAAACGACCTCCAAATGGAACGAAACTTGACAGGCGGTCTACCGGTGCTATACCAAGGCCGCTTGGCAAGACTTGGTCCATTCCGAGAAAGTTTGTCACCCGCTCACGAAGAGAGGCAAGAAGAGGACGCCGGAGGACATAGGAGCGCCGGATTGCAAAACAGACAACGGGGAAAATGCTCGGATGCATGAGACGAACACGTATGCAAAATGAAATGCACATGATGACATGATAAAATGCAACACGCAAGCAAATGACATGGCAACGAAGGCGAATAACTGGCAGACACCTGGCGCATCGAATCCGGGGCGTTACACTTGCATCATTGTAACTTTTACAACTGGCTCTTTTATCACCTCCATAATCGAGAAACATCTCCTTAGTCCTCACTAAGGATATTCTTGACCGCTGTTCTAGTGATCTACTTTTAGATCAAAATTGTATTCCTTTGCCAAACTCAGAGCAAGGTATATAATAGGTCTAGTACACAACATAGCATACTTTATAGAACCTATGACTGAGGCATAGGGAATGACTGTTCATTCTTTTCTATTTTCTGCCATGGTCGGGTTTTGAGTCTTACTCAACTTCACACCTTGCAACACAGGCAAGAACTCTTTCTTTGACTGTTCCATTTTGAACTACTTCAAAATCTTGTCAAGGTATGTACTCATTGAAAAATCTTATCAAGTGTCTTGATCTATCTCTATAGATCTTGATGCTCAATGTGTAAGCAGCTTCACCAAGGTCTTTCTTTGAAAAACTCCTTTCAAACACTCCTTTATGCTTTCCAGAAAAATTCTACATTATTTCCGATCAACAATATGTCATTCACATATACTTATCAGAAATGCTGTAGTGCTCCCACTCACTTTCGTATAAATACAGGCTTCACCGCAAGTCTGTATTAAAACTATATGCTTTGATCAACTTATCAAAGCGTATATTCCAACTCCGAGATGCTTGCACCAGCCCATTGATGGATCGCTGGAGCTTGCACATTTTGTTAGCACCTTTCGGATCGACAAAACCTTCCGGTTGCATCATATACAACTCTTTTTTAAAAAATCCATTAAGGAATGCAGTTTTGACATCCATTTGCCAGATTTCATAAAATGAGGCAATTGCTAACATGATTCACACAGACTTAAGCATAGATACGAGTGAAAAAACTCTCATCGTAGTCAACACCTTGAACTTGTCGAAAACCTTTTGCGATAATTCTAGCTTTGTAGATAGTAACACTATCAGCGTTCGTCTTCCTCTTGAAGATCCATTTAATCTCAATGTCTCGCCGATCATTGGGCAAGTCAATCAAAGTCCATACTTTGTTTTCATACATGGATCTTATCTCAGATCTCATGGCCTCAAGCCATTTTGCAGAATCTGGGCTCACCATTGCTTCTTCATAGTTCGTAGGTTTGTCATGGTCTAGTAACATAACTTCTAGAACAAGATTACCGTACCATTCTGGTGCGGATCTTACTCTGGAAGACCTACGAGGTTCTGTAGTAACTTAATCTGAAGTTTCATGATCATCATCATTAACTTCCTCACTAATTGGTGTAGTAGTCACTGGAACTGATTTCTGTGATGAACTACTTTCCAATTCGGGAGAAGGTACAAATTACCTTATCAAGCTCTACTTTCCTCCCACTCACTTCTTTCGAGAGAAACTCCTTCTCTAGAAAGGATCCGTTTTTAGCAACGAATATCTTGCTATGTACCCAACAGTTTTCTTTGGGTATTCTATGAAGACGCACTTCTCCGATTTGGGTTTGAGCTTATCAGGATGAAACTTTTTTCACATAAGCATCACAGCCCCAAACTTTAAGAAATGACAACTTTGGTTTCTTGCTAAACCATAATTCATACAGTGTCGTCTCAACGGATTTTATATGGTGCCCTTTTAACGTGAATGCAGCTGTCTCTAATGCATAACCCCAAAAGGATAATGGTAAATCAGTAAGAGACATCATAGATCGCACCATATCCAATAAAGTGCGGTTACGATGTTCGGACACACCATAACGTTGTGGTGTTCCAGGTGGCGTGAGCTGTGAAACTATTCCACATTGTTTTAATTGAATACCAAACTCGTAACTCAAATATTTGTCTCCGCGATCAGATGGCAGAAACTTTATTTTCTTGTTACGATGATTTTTCCACTTCACTCTGAAATTCTTTGAACCTTTCAACTATTTTAGACTTATGTTTTATCAAGTAGATATACCCATATTTGCTCAAATCATCTTGTGAAGGTCAGAAAATAACGATACTTGCCACGAGCATCAACACTCATTGGATCGCATACATCGGTATGTATTATTTCCAATAAGTCAGTAGCTTGTTCCATTTTTCCGAAGAACGGAGTTTTAGTCATCTTACCCAAAAGGCATGGTTCACAAGCATCAAATGACTCATAACCAAGTGATTCCGAAAATCCATCTTTATGGAGTTTCTTCATGCGCTTTACACCGATATGACCCAAACGGAAGTGCCACAAATATGTTTCACTATCATTATTAACTTTACATCTTTTGGTTTCAATATTATGAATATGTGTATCACACGATCGAGATCCAACAAACCATTTTCATTGGGTGTATGACCATAGAAGGTTTTATTCATGTAAACAAAACAATAATTATTCTCTAACTTACATGAATAACCGTATTGCAATAAACATGATCAAATCATATTCATGCTCAACGCAAACGCCAAATAACATTTATTTAGGTTCAACACTAATCCCGAAAGTATAGGGACTGTGCGATGATGATCATATCAATCTTGGAACTACTTCCAACATTCATCGTCACCTCACCCTCAACTAGTTTCTGTTTATTCTGCAACTCCCGTTTCGAGTTACTACTCTTAGCAACTGAACTTGTATCAAATACCAAGGGGTTGCTATAAACACTAGTAAAGTACACATCAATAGCATGTATATCAAATATAACTATGTTCACTTTGCCATCCTTCTTATTCGCCAAATACTTGGGGTAGTTCCACTTCCAGTGACCAGTCCCTTTGCAGTAGAATCACTTAGTCTTAGGCTTAGGTCCAGACTTGGGCTTCTTCACTTGAGCAGCAACTTGCTTGCTGTTCTTCTTGAAGTTCCCCTTCTTCCCTTTGCCATTTTCCTTGAAACTAGTGATCTTGTCCACCATCAACACTTTGATGTTTTTCTTTGATTTCTACCTTCGCCGATTTTTGTATCGTGAAGAGCTTGGGAATTGTTTTCGTCATCCCTTGCATACTATAGTTCATCACGAAGTTCTAGTAACTTAGTGATGGTGACTAGAGAATTCTGTCAATCACTATCTTATCTGGAAGATTAACTCCCACTTGATTCAAGCGATTGAAGTACCCAGACAATCTGAGCACACGCTCACTAGTTGAGCGATTCTCCTCCACCTTTTATCCATAGAAGTTGTTGGAGACTTCATATCTCTCAACTCGGGTATTTGCTTGAAATATTAACTTCAACTCCTGGAACATCTCATATGGTCCATGACATTCAAAACGTCTTTGAAGTCCCGATTCTAAGCCTTTAAGCATGGTGCACTAAACTATCAAGTAGTCATCATATTGAGCTAGCCAAACGTTCATAACGTCTGCATCTGCTCATGCAATAGGTTTGTCACCTAGCGGTGCATCAAGGACATAATTCTTCTACGCAGCAATGAGGATAAACCTCAGATCACGGATCCAATCTGCATCATTGCTACTAACATTTTTCAAACACAATTTTCTCTAGGAACATATCAAAATAAACATATGAGAGCAACAACGCAAGCTATTGATCTACAACATAATTTGCAAAATACTACTAGGACTAAGTTCATGATAAATTTAAGTTCAATTAATCATATTACTTAAGAACTCCCACTTAGACAGACATCTCTCGAGTCATCTAAGTGATCACGTGATCCAAATCAACTAAACCATAACCGATCATCACGTGAGATGGAGTAGTTTCAATGGTGAACATCACTATGTTGATCATATCTACTATTTGATTCACGCTCGACCTTTCGGTCTCTGTGTTCCGAGGCCATATCTGCATATGCTAGGCTCGTCAAGTATAACCTGAATATTCTGCGTGTGCAAAACTGGCTTGCACCCGTTGTAGATGGACGTAGAGCTTATCACACCCGATCATCACGTGGTGTCTGGGCACGACGAACTTTGGCAACGTTGCATATTCAGGGAGAACACTTTGATAATTTTTAGTGAGAGATCATCTTAAAATGCTACCGTCAATCAAAGCAAGATAAGATGCATAAATGATAAACATCACATGCAATCAATATAAGTGATATGATATGGCCATCATCATCTTGTGCTTGTGATCTCCATCTCCGAAGCACCATCGTGATCACCATCGTCACCGGCGCGACACCTTGATCTCCATCGTAGCATCGTTGTCGTTTACGCCATCTATTGCTTCTACGACTATCGCTACCACTTAGTGATAAAGTAAAGCAATTACAGGGCGTTTGCATTTCATACAATAAAGCGACAACCATATGGCTCCTGCTAGTTGCCGATAACTTCGGTTAAAAAACATGATCATCTCATACAATAAATATAGCATCACGTCTTGACCATATCACATCACAACATGCCCTGCAAAAACAAGTTAGACGTCCTCTACTTTGTTGTTGCAAGTTTTACGTGGCTGCTACGGGCTTAGAAAGAACCGTTCCTACCTACGCATCAAAACCACAACGATAGTTCGTCAAGTTAGTGCTGTTTTAACCTTCGCAAGGACCGGGCGTAGCCACACTCGGTTCAACTAAAGTTGGAGAAACTGACACCCGCTAGTCACCTGTGTGCAAAGCACGGCGGTAAAACCAGTCTCGCGTAAGCGTACGCGTAATGTCGGTCCGGGCCGCTTCATCCAACAATACCGCCGAACCAAAGTATGCCATGCTGGTAAGCAGTATGACTTGTATCGCCCACAATTCACTTGTGTTCTACTCGTGCATATAACATCAACGCATAAAACCTAGGCTCAGATGCCACTGCTGGGGATCGTAGTAAATTTTTTTCCTACGCACACGCAAGATCATGGTGATGGCATAGCAACGAGAGGGGAGAGTGTTGTCTACGTACCCTCGTAGACCGTTAAGCGGAAGCGTTATGACAACGCGGTTGATGTAGTCATACGTCTTCAGGATTCGACCGATCCAAGCACCGAACGTACGGCACCTCCGTGTTCAGCACACGTTCAGCTCGATGACGTTCCCCGGGCTCCAATCTAGCAAAGCGTCGGGGATGAGTTCCGTCAGCACGACGGCGTGGTGACGATGATGATGTTCTACCGGTGCAGGGCTTTGCCTAAACTCCGCGACGATATGACCGAGGTGGAATATGGTGGAGGGGGCACCGCACACGGCTAAGGAACGATCCGTAGATCAACTTGTGTGTCCTAGGGTGCCCCCTGCCCCCGTATATAAAGGAGTGGAGGAGGGGAGGGCCGGCCCTCTCTATGGCGCGCCCTAGAGGCGTCCTACTCCTGCCGGGAGTAGGATTCCCGCTTTCCTAGTCCAACTAGGAATCCTTCCAAGTATTAGGAGTAGGAGACAAGGAAGGGGAAGAGAGAAGGGAAGGAAGGAGGGGGTGCGGCCCCTCCCCCTAGTCCAATTCGGACTAGGCCTTGGGGGGGCGTGCGGCCTGCCCTAGGCAGCCCCTCTCTCTTTCCTGTATGGCCCAATAAGGCCCAATACTTCTCCCGGCGAATTCCCGTAACTCTCCGGTACTCCGAAAAATACCTGAATCACTCGGAACCTTTCCGAACTCCGAATATAGTCGTCCAATATATCGATCTTTATGTCTCGACCATTTCGAGACTCCTCGTCATGTCCCCGATCTCATCCAGGACTCCGAACTCCTTCGGTACATCAAAACGCATAAACTCATAATATAACTGTCATCGTAACGTTAAGCGTGCGGACCCTACGGGTTCGAGAACTATGTAGACATGACCTAGAACTGTTTCCGGTCAATAACCAATAGTGGAACCTGGATGTTCATATTGGCTCCTACATATTCTACGAAGATCTTTATCGGTCAAACCGCATAACAACATACGTTGTTCCCTTTGTCATCGGTATGTTACTTGCCCGAGATTCGATCATCGGTATCCTATACCTAGTTCAATCTCGTTACCGGCAAGTCTCTTTACTCGTTCCGTAATACATCATTCCGTAACTAACTCATTAGTTACAATGCTTGCAAGGCTTAAGTGATGTGTATTACCAAGAGGGCCCAGAGATACCTCTCCGACAATCGGAGTGACAAAACCTAATCTCGAAATAAGCCAACCCAACATGTACCTTCGGAGACACCTGTAGAGCACCTTTATAATCACCCAGTTACGTTGTGACGTTTGGTAGCACACAAAGTGTTCCTCTGGTAAACGGGAGTTGCATAATCTCATAGTCACAGGAACATGTATAAGTCATGAAGAAAGCAGTAGCAACATACTAAACGATCGTGTGCTAAGCTAACGGAATGGGTCAAGTCAATCACATCATTCTCCTAATGATGTGATCCCGTTAATCAAATGACAACTCTTTTGTCCATGGCTAGGAAACTTAACCATCTTTGATTCACGAGCTAGTCAAGTAGAGGCATACTAGTGACACTATGTTTGTCTATGTATTCACACATGTATTATGTTTCCGGTTAATACAATTCTAGCATGAATAATAAACATTTATCATGAAATAAGGAAATAAATAATAACTTTATTATTGCCTCTAGGGCATATTTCCTTCAGCAACTGCCTCCTTATTATGTATAACTATTTTTTTTGCTTTCTCCTGGTTTCCTGACATCACGGTCCCACACCATTGTCAACCTATGTAGTCAATATAAACGAGAGAATTGCACAAGGTGCGGCCGACAGCTGGGACCAAGCAGCTCGAGCAGCATTTGTGTTTTTGAGGCGTGAGCACTGCAGAGTTTTTCTTGGCGATGATTTCATTGTTGTTCAGAGGAGAGCAGGGTATTAACTAGGCGGGCTATGGCCCGTCTAGCCCAGGCCAGATATCCAGCCCAGATACTACTTTTTTCAAGATGAAAATGGCTAGCCCAGCTATACGTCTTTTTGAGGAATACCTAGGCAAGGTCAACTTGTTATTCTCCGCCCTGCTGTGCTGCAAATTTTTCCTAGGAGGGATGCATTAGGCTTAACAGGAAAATGGGCTTTAAAAATAATAAATGGGATGTAATTATAAAAACTGGGCAGTAACTATAAAAAAATGCACCAAACACGAAATTAGTTTATAAAATATTATTTATGGATTTTGAAAATCTTAAATTTCATTGTTGCGTGCGCAATGTTTCGTTGGATTTTTACGTAATACAAATTTATATTTAATCTGAATAGAAATTTCGGGATAAAATATTTCGGATCCCATCAAAATGTGAGAAATTTTATTGAATTCTGTCTTTAACGGTTGGTTGAAATTATTAATCGTTGTCCTAGCTAGAAAATGGGCTGTAATTTTAACAAATTGTAAATGGGCTGTTGTAAATTCCATTAGAATTCAAAAATGGGCTGTACATTCTTACAAAAAGCAAGTGGGCTATACGTTCTCTGCCACACACTTGTGGGCCTACTAAGTGACGCGTCCCCTAAAAAAATAAGTTGACGCGTATGCAAGGCTTTGTCAAATTATTATAGTCAACACACGGTTCTAGCAGCAGTGGCCGTTGGATGTCTATCGAACGGATGTCGTGCTTCTTCTTCAATCTCGGATATTCTTAGCTTCGGCCGCCCAAAATATGATTCCTCCCCCTGACATCTGGGGCGCACCGTTTCGGAGGCTGACCTGTGGGCCTACTAAGTTGGAGCGTACAAAGGGCTTTGTCAACTTAGTCAATATAAATGATTCTAGCTTTAGTGATTGTACGATGTCCATCCAATGGCCGTAGTGCTTCTTCAACCTCTGGTCTTCTTGGTCCAGCCGCCCAAAGCAGCGCCGGTCGTGCCGCCTGCTCCTGCCTCCCATGGCCGGCTGTGCTGCCGCGGAGGCCTCACCGCCCCCATACTACTCCCACCGCTGGCCAGGCCATCCCTCCACTCACCCACACCCCCTGTTATTCTGCGGTGACGGCAGCCTCACACCGCAGCCGAACCAGTGAACCCTCGTACTCCTCTCCGCGCGGGCTTCCACTGCCGCGTCTTCCCCGGCTCCGCGTCGTCCCCTTCCTAGGCGTCACCGTTGTCCACCGCCCTGGTGCTCTCGGCGCGGCGTGGTCAACATGGTCAACGACCAACTTCCATCGGAAGAGTACTGTACGTGGAGAGGCTGACAGCTGGGTCCACGGCAGCTGCAAGGAAGTGCCTCCTTATTACGCTCAAAATAATTATTCCTCCACCTGACAGCAGGGACGCGCCGAATGGGCCACCTTATTTCGCGAAAAAGCGTTTCCCCCCTGACTGCTAGTACCCACCGGATGGTCCACCGTATTTCGCAAAAAAAATGTTCTCCCCGCTGTCAGCTCGGACCCACCGGAAGTGCCTCTTTATTACACACAAAAAAATGAATACTCCCCCTGCTAGCTGACACTAGGGACCCAGTAGCTCGCCCAGTTATTTTTGTTTTTGGTTAATTTGATAAATGCCTCCGAGAAATTCCACTGCAATTTCCAAACTTTGAAAAATGCCATTTCATGCCATTTCTAGTGTCATTTTTTGAAGTCTGGAGTGGCGTTTTTCAAAGTTTGCAAACTGCAGTGGCGTTTTTCAAAGTTTGCAAAAATTGCAGTGGCATTTTTCAAAGTTTGGAAATTGCAGTGGCATTTTTATGAATCGCCATAATTGGAGTGGCATTTATCAAATATGTTTTTGAGACGGAAGCAGGGTGTCAACTGGGCTGTGCCGGACACTCTGGCCTGTCTAGACAGCCTTTTCTTTTATGTTTACCACAGACCAGCCCACTAGTTTTTTTTCTTTTTGAAAATGGCTAGCCTAGTTTTTTTGTGATTTGTCAAGTAAGTCACTTTATCAGGCCTGTTGGGCTAGACGAGGAGAGCTTCATTCGGCTGGCGGAGAAAATGGCCTATCAGTAATGAGAAATGGGCTGTACATTTTTAAAACACATCAAACCGGGAATTAGTTTCAAATATCTTTTTTTCAATTCGAGATTTTAAATTGTATTGATTTTTATGCATGGACAATTTATTGGATTTTATATTGATATACATTTATTTTTAAAATCAGTCTGAATGTGACTCGAAATTTTGGGATTAAAAACAGTTCAGACCGCACCGACATATGCAAAATTTCGTATAATTTTTTAACCGTGGCCACAATATGGGCTGTCATGCTAACAAAAAGAATATGGGCTCCAAAAAAACCTGTAAGAATTAGCAAATGGGCTGTAAACTATTTGAAATAATAGCAGATGGGCTGTATGCCGTTTTCCACAGATTTGAGGCTTTCCACAGATGGCCTGTATACTGTTGGATGTCCATCCAATGGCCGTCGTGCTTCTTCAATCTCTGCTCTTCCTGCTCCAGCCGCTCAAACAAGCGCCGGCTGGACTGCTTGCTCCTTCCTCCCGCGGCCGGCTATGCTGCCTTGCAGGCCTCACCGCCCCACCGTACTCCCATCGTTGGCCTAGCTATCCCTCTACTCACCCTCAGTCCCACACATGCTGTTATTCTCCGGCGACGGCAGACGAACCAGTAATCAGTAAACCCTCATACTCCTCCACGTGGGAAATAACTGTCGAGTATTCCCTGGCTCCATGTCGTTCCCTTCCTAGGCCTCGCCGTCGTCCACTGCCCTGGTGCTCTCGGTGCGGCCTGGTCAACATGGTCAATGAACGACATCCATTGGAAGTGGACTGTACGTGGAGAGGCTGACAACTGGGTCCACAGCCGCACGCAAGGAAATGCCTCCTTATTACGGGCAAAATAATGATTCCTCCACCTAACATCTGGACCCACCGAAAGGGCCTCTGTATTTCGTGAAAAAAACATTACCGCCGCTGACAGCTCGGACCCACCAGCTATATCTTCGCACGCAAGGAAGTGCCTCCTTTTTACCCCCCAAAAAAAGAATACTCCCCCTGCTAGCTGGGACCCAGTATAGTGGGCCTACTAAGTTGACGGGGACGAAGGGCTTTGTCAACTTAGTCAATATGGACGATTCTAGCTCGACTGACCGTACGATGTCCATCCAACGGCCGTAGTGCTTCTTCAACCTCTGGTCTTCTTGCTCCAACCGCCCAAAGCAGCGCCGGTCGTGCCGCCTGCTCTTGCCTCCCGTGGCCGGCTGTGCTGCCGCGGAGGCCTCACCGCCCCCATACTACTCCCACCGCTGGCCAGGCCATCCCTCCACTCCACTCACCCACACCCCCTGTTATTCTGCGGCGACGACAGCGCATCCGAACCAGTGAACCCTCGTACTCCTCCCCGCGTGGGCATCCACTGCCGCGTCTTCCCCGGCTCCGCGTCGTCCCCTTTCTAGGCCTCGCCGTCGTCCACCACCGTGGTGCTCTCGGCGCGGCATGGTCAATGTGGTCAACGACGGACTTCCATCAGAAGAATACTGTACGTGGAGAGGCTGACAGCTGGGTCCACGGTAGCCGCAAGGAAGTGCCTCCTTATTACACGGAAAATAATTATTCCTCCACCTGACAGCAGGGACCCACCGGACGGGCCACCAGTATTTCGTGAAAAAACGTTTGCCCCTGACTGCTGGGACCCACCCGACGGGCCACCGTATTTCGCGAAAAAAACTTTCCCCCTGCTGTCAGCTCGGACCCACCGGAAGTGCCTCCTTATTACGCACAAAAAAATGAATACCCCCCAGCTAGCTGGGATCCACCTTGGTGGGAGGCTGACTTGTGGGCCTACTAAGTTGACGGGGACGCAGGGCTTTGTCAACCTAGTCAATATAAACGATTCTAGCTTCAGTGACCGTACGATGTCCATCCAACGGCCGTAGTGCTTCTTCAACCTCTGGTCTTCTTGCTCTAGCCGCCCAAAGCAGCGCTGGTCGTGCCGCATGCTCCTGCCTCCCGTGGACAGATGTGCTACCGCGGAGGCCACACCGCCCCCTACTATTCCCACCGCTGGCCAGGCCCTGCAGCGACGACAGCCTCACACCGCAGCCTAACCAGTGAACCCTCATACTCCTCTCGGCGCGGGCTTCCACTGCCGCGTCTTCCCCGGCTCCCCGTCGTCCCCTTCCTAGGCCTCGCCATCGTCCACCGCCCTGGTGCTCTCGACGCGGCGTGGTCAACGTGGTCAAGGAACAATTTCCATCGTACGTGGACTGTATGTGGAGAGGCTGATAGCTGGGTCCATGGCCGCAGCAAGGAAGTGCCTCCTTATTACGCGGAAAATAATTATTCCTCCACCTGACAGCAGAGACCCACCGGACGGGCCACCTTATTTCGCGAAAAAAACGTTCCCCCCTGACTGCTGGGACCCACCAGCTACACCTTCGCACGCAAGGAAGTGCGTCCGGGCAAAAAAAAACGATTCGCCCCTCTGACTGCTGGGACCCACCAGCTACATTTTCACACGTAAGGAAGTGCGTGACAGTCGGGACCCACCTGGTCGAAGCGTACATAGCGTTGTCATTCTGGTCGCGAACGTGTACGTACATACTGGTCGTTGTAGAGGCGCGCACGTGTCGTAGTAGAGGCGCGCACGTAGCATGTACACGTACGTACAACGGCCAGGGTGCAAGAAAGAAAATACAGCCACGTATGTGTACATACGGGCGGGGTCTCGAACGCCTACTAGCAATACATACATGGCTGGGTCGGAACGGAGAAACAACATCATCGTCGTGTTCATGGGGAGCCAATCGGCTGGGTTGGAACGGAATGCGTGGTCGTGTTCATCGGGAGGGCTTGGATGGAACAGGCGATAGAAACAAGGCCTGGCGTACCGCACAACGGAGGAAACGACCTTGTGTTCGACCGACCATGTTCGAAACGGGGTCCTGTTGATCGGGAGGGGCCTGGCGTACCGCAAAACGGAGGAAACGGACCTCGTACGGTCGAAACGGGGGTCCTGTTGATCAGGAGGGGTGTCGCGTACCACAAAACGGACGAAACGGACCTCCTACGGTCAAAACGGCGGTCCTGTTCATCGGGAGGTGTGTGGCGTACCTCAAAACGGACGAAACGGACTTGTGTTGGAGCGCTACGGTCAAAACGGGGGAGGGGGGAGGGGTGTGGCATACTGCAAAACGGGACAACACGGGATAATGTTCATCTCCACCATCGACCTCCTCCAGCCTCCACGAGCTACTGTTCATCCAGCCTCCACCGCGCGCTACTCCACCGGCTACTGTTCAACCACCCCTCCACGGGCACCCCTCCACCGTCTACTGTTCATCCAGCCCTCCACACCACGGGGTCCTGTTCAACCACCCCTCCACGGCCACCCCTCCACCGTCTACTGTTCATCCAGCCCTCCACACCATGGATTCTTGTTCATCCAGAGGCAACGCCACCGCTCACTGTTCATTCACCCCCCCGCAACACTCACTGTTCATCCCAGAGGCAGCATCAATCAGCTTCAGTTAGCAGCAGTAGCGAAGGAATCGGTCCATCTGGTTCAGTTAACAGCCATCGATCGATCGCTCGGGTTCAGTAACACGTAGCCTGCAGTGCAATCGCTCGGGTTCAGTTAGAGCCCAACGCCTCGCTCGGCTTCAGTTAGAGACAACGCCCCGCACACACGCATGTACGTACGAGAGAAACGCGCATCGCTCTTCCCCCGACCTCCCACCATAACCGGCAACTCCCTGAAATTTTCCTCCCTCTCGCTTCTACCACGGTTTTTTCCATCATGGACGGCCCAAAGAATGTCATGCAGCTACGTCTCCGGCCCGCCCAAGACGAAAAGCCCATTTTCTCTCATGATTTTTTGTCATAGAAGTAGGAGCCCACGACATCTATGATGATACTGGTTTTATCACAATTATCGTCATAGAAGTGTCATATGTATGACAGAAAAAAATTTCGTTCGACCCAAAATGTCACGGATGTGTCTTTTTTTGTAGTGAAGTGATGCAAGGAATACAAGTCTATCGACAAGGATTTCGTTACCATGGCTTACACTAGAAGTTTGCCATTTGGATCCAGGGGTTTGAATGACTAGTGGAGTGGGATATCACAAAATGACATGTTGTGCAAGTTAGCATAGCTTTCAGGTATGAAGGAATGAGATGCTCCGGTATCGAACAGAATCGATGCTGGATGACAATTGACAAGGAGTGAACCAATAACGACATCCGGATCATCATGGGCATCTTTAGCTGAGACGTGATGCACACGTCCACGTTTAGTGCGAGCTAGCTTGGCACTGATCATCTTGCTTGATGGCTTAACACAACCAATAGTCTTCTCGGGCTGGGGTGGAGCATAACTAGTCTGAGAGTAGTCACGTGCATAGTGTCCTGGATTCCCGCATGTGAAGCAAGTCCCTGAAGTTGGACGTGGACCCACACTGACAAGCAGTCTACCAATAGGCCTGGGAGGAACATACGACTGAGCTGGGTGAGGCGCCATGTAGGATGGTCTTGGTGAATATCCGGAAGGAAGAGCGGAGTTTGGAACCCAAATCCGTCGCTTCTGAGAGCTAGAGCCGGAGGAAGATCCCAAATCACGGGTGTGATTATGAGACTCCTCGTAAGTGAGCTGAGCTGTCTCTGCATTAATGGCCTTGTTCACAAGAGCTTGGAATGTATCACAATGATGCAGGTGGAGATCACGGCGCAACTTGGGGTTGAGACCCTTCTGAAACCTAGCTTGCTTCTTGGTGTCCGTAGACACTTCTTCTATGGCATAGCAGGCGAGGTTCTCAAACCTCTACTTTAAGCATCAATAACCATCTTACTCTGGGTGAAACTACAGAACTCTTCTCTCTTGCGATCGATGAGAGCCTAAGGAATGTGATGCTCGCGAAAAACCTCCGTGAAATCCCTCCAGGAAGGAATCTGGCCAGCTGGAAGTATAGCCTCATAGTTCTGCCACCAAAGACTAGCAGGACCTTCCAGGTGCTATGTGGCATAGGTGACCTTGTCATCTTTAGCTATGTTCGCGGAACTTAGCTTATGAGTGATGCGACAGAGCCAGTCATCTGCATCAAGTGGCTCAATAGAATGATGAAAGGTGGGTGGGTGCAAGCGAATGAAGTCATGAATGGTCACAGACTCTTTGAACTGATGTGCGGTGTTCTCCTCGATACGTGCCAACAAGCGGTTAGACTCACGCTTGTTCCTCTCCATCTCTAACATGAACTCCGTCAACAAAGGTGGGTTAGGAGGATCCTCATCCCTACCATCTCCGTGGTTCTGGCTACGAGCAACAGGACTTTGCTTAACTGATGACATTTTGAGAAACAAAACCAAGGACGGAACCAATATCAACTATAGGCTACAGAATGTAAGACAAGGGAATTAGTATCTCTCGTACTCCTGGGGCAATTCCGGCAGCATAACGGCAGTAAAATGCTCAAAGTGGGACATCCTGCTAAAATGGGATAGTACAACAACTCAACATCACCACTCAAGGTTCTGGGATAGTACTAAACAGACTACACCGGAAGTACTCGAAAACTGGGGTTTGACTCTGATCAACCAATCCTATGGGACTACGGAGTAGTAACACATGATCCTGATAGACGGAAGAGAAATCATTGTTCCTTAACCCCGGAGGAAAGATAGGATGACACAGATCAAAAGGCCATTAGGTAAAGGAGTAAAAAGAGCCTTACGTTCCCATCCACAATCAATTCCCTTATATAACTAAAGAATTCCTAGACTCAACTTCGACCAGTTTGGCTTGGTAATCCTACATGTAGTCAGTCTCTGATACCAAAGCTGTCAGGACCCCTATCCTAACTCACACCAATCTAGCATGTAACACCTCATATCACTTTGTGGCCTCACGCACGGTATTCCCATGGGTGTCGCCTTACCATACCCGGGACCGTTTGCGCCTTTTGGCACACATATATGATAGTGTTGCTAGCATTCATATGACAAAGAACCCGGGCTGACATGGCTAGTCGTGAACCCAAAGTGGCACTAACTTACAGGGACAAGCATACATGACCCAACAACGAACGTGTCGGTCATCAACGAGTGAATCCGGGCTGTAGCAGTTGGGCTAGCAGGACTCAGGATAATCCAAGATGTAGCAGGCTAACGGGACTCCGGTAGACACCGCGTGACATTTCCCTGAAGGGATGGACACATGAACGAAGAAGGACACATCCGGTCAGCCTAAGTGTTCCGGAGCAGTAGCAAGCTACCAGGGCTTAGTGGAAGCACTAGGAGACATTTCCCGGTAAGAGAGGCTACTAAGGATAAACAACCAGATAGTCAGATCCCACACATAGCAATACACATTACACGTACGCATAACATGCAAGTATGTGCTGTACAACATGGCATCACAACATAACTCAATAACTCATATAGATAAGGCTCAAAGAGCCATCATAGCATTTATTAAAAACAGGGGTCACATGACCCAACATATAGAGCATTCAAGCAACAAGCGGAAGTATTACATGTCTGAGTATAGACATCTACAAATGAAAAAGGCTGAAGAGACTGACTATCTACAACATCCGATCAAGACCATAGCTGAGGTACAGGCCACTTGTCGAAGTCCACGTAAACTAGTAAGACCGAAGTCTCCGCTGCAAAAACACAAATAAAGCAACATGAGTACAAATGTACTCAGCAAGACTTACATCAGATCCTATCATACATGCATTTGTATCAAGAGGGTAATGCGGGGTTTATTTGCAGCAAGCCAGCTTTGACTCAGTAGCTATCTTGTTCTACGACTACGAAAAATTTCTTTGAGGTGAGATGGCGCACATGAGTCCACTAACCACCACACAATACACTACTATGGATTCATCCCCGCCTCCCTACGAGAAGGCCATCCATAGTACTCACACTTGTCTTGAGCGTTTTAGAGTATCCACTTCAAGTTGTCTATGTACCACGTAAGCATCCAAGAAGTCCATAACCGTGGACCCGGCTATTCGAATAGATCATGTTAACCCTGCAGGGGTGTACTCCTTCACACACGCTCTCGCCACTTATCGCCATGTACATGTCATGTATCTCGCAACCTTCAAGCGGAAGCCTGGCGAGGGTGTCGGCCACGACCTGACTAACCACACAAGACTCTACTCCAGGTTTATCACCTATTCGGGTTCCATCCGCAAGGGAGTCCGGCCGAGATTTCCATCATGGCCCGAAACGATGCTAGTGGGTTTCAACTATTTACTGTGGCAATGACAGGTCATACAGAGGAATGGGTTCAACTACCGCAAGAAAAAGTAGCAATTGAATCATTGTTGTCCTAATGCAATAACAGAGAGCAGGAGCGAGAGAGTAGGATTGTATCGGAATGAACAAGGGGGTTTGCTTGCCTGGTAGATCAACAAGGAAGGCACTGCTTCACAGACAGGTACTCTCGAGCACTCTCCGGAGCAGGACCTATCGAGAAGGAACGGTGCCAACAATCAAAACACAAGCATATGCAACAATATGATGAATGATCATGGCATGTAGATGTGATGCTGTTTGAGCTAATGCAGCTAGTATTCATTTGGTTGAAGTCCATTTGAACCAAAGATTCAAATGCATCTCCAAAGTAAGCTCTCTATAAATGCCATTATAGTGTTTCACTTATACAGCAGGTATAAGTTTGTTTGTCATGCATGAAACTAGTACAAATGGATAGATTGAATTTTTCTGATAATTTTTCATATATAAATTATTTCAATCTGAGCTACAGTTGAATTTCTATGATTTTTTGAAGTTTATGGCATTTTCTAGAATTTCATGATTTATTTTAAAACCAGAAAATAAATTATTGCGTCAGCACTGCGTCATGCTTGCATCAGCAAGTCAACAGTGCTGACTGGGTCAAAACTGACGTGTGGGGTCCACACATCAATGTCTCAGGGTTAAACATGGGGGTTAGTTTATCCTAATTACATGATTAGTGGCGCTGGGCCCACTGGTCAGTGTTAGGGGGTTAGTTAATGGTGATTATCCCTAAGCTAATCACCTGCCTCAAGGGGCCCACCTGACGGTCTGGCGAGGTCAACACGGTTAACCCCACCGGCGAGGCCGAAAGCGGCGGAGGGGCTCGGAATCGTCGCCTCCGGCGACCAAATGCGCGGCGGAGACCACCTACGCGAAGCCCAGGCTCGCACGCATCCAGTAGGACACGCGAGAGACCGTGGGGGTACCGGAGCTCGTCGAAGCAGAGCTCACGGCGGTGGCCGGAGGACGGCCAAGTGCGGTGAGGTGCTACAAGGCACGGGGAGTGAGCGGAGAGGCTCTACGGCCTCCTGGCGTCACCAGGAGCACGGTGACACGGCTCGGTTGCGGGCTGCGGTGGCCAAGGCGACGACGTGACATGGACGGCGGCGAGGAGCTACGGTCGTGGTGGGGATCGGGGCTACAACGCTGGGAACGGCGAAACGGAGAGAAGGGAACGAGCAGGAGCTCATGGTGGACTCGACGGCGTCGTCTGCGAGCTCGGGGACGCACTGGAGATGGCAGGGCAGCGACGGGGATCCACGGCGGCCGGAGGCAAACATGGCGGACAGCGACGGCTCCACGGGGCGCTCCAGCTTGCGTGGCTCGGCGGAGGCTTCAGCGCGAGGAGGCGGAGCTCCTAGGCTTGTCGAAGAGGCGAGGCCGTGGTGGTGGGCGCGACAACAGCGAGCGACGGCGACGACAATGCTGGGCGGGTCAAGAGAGGGAGAACCAGGGGAGGAGGGAGAGTGAGAGAGAGTGAGAGAGGCGCGGGGCGTCGAGTGGCGTCGCGCGGGGCTTCCAGGCAATGAGGGGGAGGCTAGGCAGGCAGGTGGCATGGCGGCACGGCCGTGGGCGCGCGCCGGCCACACGCCTGGCCGACTGGCGCCAGGAGGACGATGGCGGCTGGCGGGCTGGTCCAGCTGGGCCGCACAGGAGCTGGGCCGCAGGTAAGCACATGTAGGTTTTTTTCCATTTCTGTTCCTTTTCTATTTTTCTGACATTGTTTGGTTTCATAAAAATACTAAACCATTTTATTTTCTTTATGCCAATTTTTGTAGGGGTTAGTGGTATTATTCCAGAGCTCCTCAATAACTGGCATAATATTCGGACAATATTACACACACACACACACACACACACACAGGGAAATCCATCCTACCACCGGTGGTAGTTACCCCACATGTCTCAATATACTAGCATGTGGTACTATATATACTATTTTATTATTTTTAAATATGTTCGTATATTATTATCTAAGATATTTCAAAACAAGTTACATGAAAAAATTGCATATGAGCCCATAGTTTTTGTTATATTTGTGAAATACATACATATTTGTACGTAAAAAAGAGCATACTCAAAAAATGGTACATACTACCTAAAAATTTGTATATATACTATCTAATCATTGTTATATACTACATACTACACGTACATACTCTCGATTTTAACAGATACTACATACAACATACAAAACGCAAGTGGGTGGTAACTACCACTGCTTGTAGGAAACATTTGTCATATATATATATATATCCAAAGCAAATAATTACTGCATTAATTCCAAATGCCCAAAATAAATACTTATGAGCTCCTGAAAATATTGGTTTGATTTTTATCTCTGTCCAATATTTTTCAGGAGAGCAACATGAACATTTTCTTGGGCCTTTTTGGAGCAATTTTTATCTGGGTCATTTCCAGAAATGATTTTGAGGGTTTCACAAATCCCCATTTCAAATTGAATGGAATTAAACATGATGAACACATGACTAGCTAGTCTAGGTCATACCAGAATTAGGGATGCGACACATCTATGTTGTGTTTCAGGGTGTTTTAACCCTGTGTTGAATCATCTACTAGTTCTTGCAAAGAACACTTTCTGTTTGAGCAAAAATAGTGTAAACATGTGGCAAGTAGCAAAAAAATACACATGGAATTTTTGTGCCATAAAAAAGGGATGAACAATGTGGTCAGGGATAATTTGACTTCATTGTAGTAGCTTGTGTTCTAACATTATGCAGAACACAGGCTTGATGGAAAGCAACTTGGATGAAGCTAGGCAAAAAATTATATTGTCTGAATCAACTTGCATTGTAACATTGGGCAAAAAGAATCATTGTTTACATATCAGCTTGCAAAAAAATGTAACACTAGGCAAAAATACTGTGGAAAAAAGCAACACATGGCTGATGGAAAAGCAACTTGGATGAAGAGGCAAGGCAACTATTGTGAAAAAGCAACTGATGTAGAAGCTAAAAACTACTCCTACTGGGTATTTGTTTCCTTCGTACTTTTCTTCAGCAGTGGCGAAAAAAAAGTTTAGTTTACCTTTGCAATAAGGACTAGGTTGCATTAAATCCTTCACCATGATCCCAAGTTGTATTCCCATTGTTGTTGTGTTCTCGCGATTTGTGGGGAACAATGGGGTGGATGCAAGAAATATTGGTATTTTGATCTGCAAAAAGGAAATGGAAAAGAAATTTCCTATACAACAACTATAAGTTGAAAACTTACTTATGGTGCTGGACAAACAGATTAATTGAAAATTGACTACATGAAGACAGTGATAACCAAAGTTGATGATAGTACAAACTATAGGAGAAAACAAAGTACTGAACATAAAAGGACAAATATATGTTGCCCAATGATTGCTGCTATTCTTAAGTTTTTTCCAACACAAAACATGCTGCTGCTCTCTCTGTTTTTGGTGTGAAATCCATGCCGAAAACACTCAAAATGACTGCTATTCTTTGGCATCTAGCTTGCTTCCCACATGAAATCCTTGAAAACCATGCAGATGTAGGAGCTGCCTGCATTTTAAAACGATAAAAGGAAGTAAAAAATTATGGTACAAGCAAAAACAAAAAGCCTATGTTGTATGTTCAAGTGTTTCTTACAACAAAAGAGGATGCTATCTTATCATTGTGGTGTCATTGCCTAGATTGACTTTCTTACTTGCTTGTCTCATCAAGCTAACTAGCTTTGGTTTTCTGGTTTAAAAGTGCATAGGCTGGAAAAATGATTGACCTAAATTAATCACTCAATTTGAGATGATCTTAAATAACTACATGTTTCTCTTTTTTAGGGTGTCTTTAACTGATCCTATACAGGGATGTATGAACAAAAAATGGCAACTTATATGCTCTGTTTAGGCAACTGCAATACTGCAGATAGGCAAGTCATGTATAAAAATCTTGGTGCTGCTGAATTAATAAAGTGCACAATTTGGTGAGTATATGCGGGGAACAGGAAAAAGTGCAAATCATAAGCAAAGATTATAGACTGTGTTGAAATCCTTCTGATTTGCTAGTTGTTATGTTTTTAATAGAAAACTTCATGTGCTTGAAGAAAAACTTAGCAACCTATATGAAAAAATTGGCAAAAATGCAAACAATACACACCAAATGATGATGGAAAAGATCAACTTACTTGAAATGATGAAAAAGAGTAACTTCATCTACTTGCACATAATCATGGCAACTTTCATGCTATTTTGGGGCAAATGCAACATAATAGACAAGCAAGTCTTAAAAAACCTTTGTACCTTACAAGTTATTCATCGTAGAAAAACTACGATGCTACATACACTAGTTGTTCCTATTTGAAAAAATGTATTAACTGCTTGCCTCTTGTCAAAAATAACTTTGATCTTTCTTTCCTGGTGTAAAATGTGCAGGTTTGAATATGATTGACCTGGATGAGGAACCAGAGGAAGTTATGCCAGAGTTTGCCTTTGTTCATGACATGTATATAGGTGATCCTTTATATTGCACACAATAGAGAACCCCACTTGGTGGAGCTGACAATGCTAAGTTTGTGGCTGAATCTCCCAACCCTGTTGCCACACAAAATGCTTCGACACATGTGGCGCAAGCTATGCCTACAGATAAGGGTGCAACGGACGAAGCAACTACACATCCAGCTGCAGCAACATAGACGGATGAACACACACTTTTTGACACTGAAACTGCAGGTGAAACAGGTGGGACTGTTGGAAATAGTTTGGCAGGCTTGGTTGGTGAGAACGATGATGAGGCATGGTATAGCCCAAGGAGCCTTACGTTGGTATGAGGTTTGACACTTTGGAAGGTGTAAAGGAACACTACAATGCGTGTGCTCTGCAGCTTGGATTTTCCATCAAAATGAATACATCAAGGAAAACTGTCGACACTCATGTGTTGGTAAAGCAAAAATTTGTTTGCAACAAGTTTCAGAAACCTATAGAGAATTATGGAGGTGCAGAAAAGCCCCCTGTCCTAGACATAATTGTTGATCGGGCAGAACATGTTGACGAGGATGATGATATTGTCTTTCTTGGTGATGAAAGTAAGTTAAAAAAGAAAATCAAGAAACTAAAGCGAGATAAAATATTGCAAACCAGTTGCAAGGTCAAGATGGTGGTGAAACTAATAGATGGTCATTGGGAGGTGATATACTTTGTTGCTGAGCACAACCATAAGTTGGTAGAGAAGCCATCTTTGAAGAAGTACTTGCGATCACACCAAGGGATACCTCCAGAAGAAAAGGCATTCCCAACACATCTTCACAACTACAATTTAACTACAGGTGAAAATGATCCTATGCTTGCCTGTGTTTTTGATCTAAATTGCTCAACACCCATTCAGTGCTTGTCTGCTGATCTTTTTAAGTGTGATATTTGGCTCATGCCCTAACACATGTTAGGTGATTCAATCCCTTTCGTTTAGTGTTCCTAAAGTTGTATTGGTTAGTTTTGTTCACCAATGTGTTGCCATCAGTTGGCACTTGCTCAAAAACATGGTCCCAAACTTGCTTAGTTTTGCTGGCAATGCTGAGTTTTGCTGTTAGAACTTGCTCAAAATCAAGGGCACAACTTGCCTGCGCTTGTAAGCACTGATTTCCCTTGACGCTCATTGGTTTGTGAGTGTGCATTAATTAGTCTTGTTGTGCTAGTTGCTTGCGCAGAAGTTAGCAGTTGCTCAAAACATGTCCTCAACTTGCCTGCACTTGTGTTGGATACTTTTCATATATTGGTTATGTGAAAAAATACAATTACTACTTGCCTGCGCTTGTATATTTTGCGAGCACTGATTCCCCCTGGACACTCAATTGGTTTGTCTGTGTGCATTAATTAGTCTTGTTGTGTTGGTTGCTTGCCCGTAAGTTAGTACTTGCTCAAACCATGAGCTGAGCTTGCCTGCGCATTTCACATATTTCCGTGTGTCTGAATTGCTGCCTATAAACTGCTTTTGAGCATCATGCATAAAAAATATGTCTTTATGAAATGATTTCTACTTAGGGTGAACAAAAATGGACTAAAAACGCATTTTTTGCCTCTATGTACATGGCATATGATGCATATTATGTCAAGAGTTCTATGGCACAGAGATGATCATCTCCTATGGTACTAAGCACATTACAAACCTCAAGACAATGTTAAACAAAGATGCCACCAAAGAAGGAGATATGATTGAGACAGTTGCCTACTTCAAAGATCAACAAAAAGATGATCCAAACTTCTTTTATAAGATAAAGTATGATGAGGAGGACAGGGTGGAGAACATTTTGGGTTGACGGTGCAGCTAGGAAAGCTTATGTCGAGGCTTATCATGATTGCATCTTGTTTGACACTACATACATGACTAACATGTACAACATGCCCTTTGCACCGTTTATTGGAATTAAGAGACACGGTCAGTCGTTTATGTTGGGCTGCGGCTTTGTTAGGCAAGAAATGGCAGCGAGCTTTGATTGGCTATTTGAGACATTCCTTGAGGTGATGAATGGTATAGCACCGACCGACATCATAACTGACCAAGACATTGCAATGGCATAGTCCATCAAAAAGATGTTTCATACGAGTGTGCACCGTTGTTGTCGTCGGCATATAATGAAGAAGTCACAAGAGAAGCTTGGGTCAATGCTGGGGCGAAACCCTAGTTTGTCGCGTGATTTCAATGAATGTGTTGACTTCAGCTTGACACAGTGGAGTTTGAGACAACATGGACTGCTATGCTGTTGAAGTATGAGAGTATGGTTGACACCCACTTTGAGAATCTATATAACTACTGGGAAACATGGGTTCCTTGTTACTTCAAGCACCAGTTCTTCCCTTTCTTGCAATCAACCCAGTGCGGTGAGGGGTTCAATGCTGTCCTTAAGCAATATGTGGACCCACATAAATCCATCTTGAACTTCGTGAAACAGTACCAAAAAATTCAAACACACATACTAGTCCGGGAAGGTGCCAAAGACTATAGAACAGAGCATTTGCAGACTGAACTGTGGTTGTCTTACCCCATTGAAAAGCAAGCTTATGATGCCTACACAAGGTACTTGTATGTTAAGTTTCGAACTGAGTTTGAGTTGATTGGGAGGTACAATGTACGGCCTCATGGTGCTAACTTGTATGAAGTTTACCCCAACGAGGAGTGGGTTGTGAAGTATGGATCTAGAAGCTACTACGTGACATGCGAACCAAGTGCTAAAGACTATAGATGTAACTGTTGCAGAATGGACAGGGATGGCATGCGTTGTTGCCATATTTTGAAAGTTTTCATGCAACTGGGTGTCAATAAAATCCATAAGAGGTACATCATTCACAGATGGACTCCCCTGGCAATACCTGATGCACCACCTGCTCTTGATCATGAGCCCGATGAGTTGCCAGAACAATCAAAGAAAGAGCTTCGGCTTGCAAACATGCAAATGGATTTTGCAAATCTTGCCCGCATAGCTAGCACATCTGATCCTGCTACAGACATTGTAAAGAAACATATGCGTGCAACACGGCAAGAAATTAAAAATCTGAAATTGTCAAGGAAAAAAAGACAGCAGCATCATCTAGTAGCAATCCTGGTGGGCCTCCACCGCCGCCTAGTTCTTTGGTACCGTCAGGAAGTGGTAATCCTGCTATAGCAAGTAGTCGCAAGGCTACTCGACCCACGCCACCACCTAATGGGCCTGTGCAAGCACCCCCTTGTCTAAAAACTCAACAACCTACTTCTGCACCACATCAAAAAAGTGCATCGATGTAAGTAGCTAGCCCTATGAACACTGGTCCGCATGAGCAAGCATCTCTAGCGACTGCACCATTTCAAAAGGGCCCCACTCCAGTACACTACGGCCCTATGCCAATAAGTTGGCGGCCTCCACCTGCACCCATAATGCCTGCACCAGCACCAAGGATGGGTGTTCCTCAACCCAGGGGCCCCATACTGCAACCTAGAGGACCTACTCTGCAAAACAGAGACCCTACTCCAGAAACCGTGAGTCCTGTCACACATCCCACACGGACTGAAGAGCGTCCCATGGGTCCCAGAGGATCTTCACAACAACCCAGGCTGCCTGCTCCTCCAGCAATTGTGTATCTGCCGCCAAACACAAGTTCTACTAGTGGTGGGTAAATGGCATGGAGTGGCCTACAAACATTGCAATCTCCTAGTGGTTCTGGACAACATGCCATACACTCAACAATTTCCCGGAAAATCCAGTCCCGCCGTTGGTTTCCACTCCACACACTACCGGTGATGAACGGGTACAACTAGGGGTTGCGTCAGCGGGCAAAGGACCTGCCATCCCTCAAGGTGCTTTTGTGCTTGATCTTGTTTATCCTACTCCCACGACAGATCCTACCATACCTAGAGACCCTCCAAAATCGACAACAAAAGGAAGAGCGAAGCAACAAAGGATTCAATCAGCTCTTGAGCTTCACCCCAAGAGGAAGAATAAGTGCAGTTATTGTAGTTCTACAGAACACAATTCTGCACTCTGCAAAATGAGATTGGTTTGATGGACATTGGGCAATTTTGACAAGACTTGGGTATGAGATTGTGCGAAGATAGAATGCTGGTGGAAGACATGTGTGTGGGAATGAAATTTTTGTTTATGAATGGGATGTTGCTATTCTTTTATGTCTATGAGCTACCTTAGCCTACCTGTTTTCTATCTAAGATTTTATGATGATGATGTATTTCAGAAGAAGGTTGTTTTTGAAGTTCAACCTCTAGTTTTATTTTGGCAATTAGGGGCTTGTCTCCTTTAACTACAAGCAAGTCCCCTGCGTGTTATTTTTGCAACTTGCAAAAAAGAATTAGGCAACTTGTATCATTTGATCTGTGGGCAGGCAACTCCTATAAGCTATTGTTGCAAGTTGCGTGATAAAACTAGGCAAGTAACACATATTTCTGTTGCTTATGCAAGAAAGCCATGTTCTGTCTCAATAAACTACCCTAACATACCCAAAGTGCGTTTACATAATTCCAAATTTTCTTTTTTGTTGCAAAAATCAGTTTCAAAAAATCAACCTCTATCTGCTTTTCTTGCAAGTTACAAATAATAAATAGGTAGCTTTAATTACTACTTAAGGCTTTATGAAACCTATTAACAAACCGTAGAGAAAATTGAGTAGTACATGCAAATTATAAAAAGTTTCTAGAACAAAAACATTGAGGTAAAAACTAACCTATGTTAATCCGAGGACGTCTTTCCATGGCGCCTTGTTGTGAATGCTGTCAACCCTGGAAATAGTCAGCTGCTTCCTAATGTTTGGGATATCATCAGATGTAAAACTTGGAACATTCCTTGCCTCCCATCCATTAGCAATTGTAAGAGCATAAACCACACATTCAACACTATACAAAAAAAATGTTTCACGAAAACACGAGTCATAAGTTATACCTTTTTATTGACTGGGTGCTTACTCATTAGTTTGTCTCAGAACATTAGTGTTCACAAGACTGAAGTTTTCCAAGACAACATGTGACTTGGGGTAGTGCTCTTCCCAGAGACTGCGGAAGCTTGCAACTATGTCCCTTGCACACATATCAAGAGATGGGCTTTGAAGTGTTCTCCATGAATCAAGTACCTCAAACCTTTGGTCTTTGATATTCACATTGAAATCCCAATAATGGTTCCCTGTGACTGACTTTGAAGGGTTAATGTTCTCTAAAACAGGAAACATGATCTGCATAAATGATGATTAGAAAAAGGTGTTAGATAGTTGAAGAAATGAGTTGGTTCTGCTTACTGGAGTTAATGGTTCTGGTTTGTATGTATGCAACTACTACCATGTATACATGCAACTTAAGGATGTTGTGCAAGCAACTTGGGTGTGTGTGTGTGTGTGTGTGTGTGTGTGTGTGTGTGTAAAAGCAATCATCAAACCTCTTCACTAAAAAACAACTTTCATATACATATCTGTAACTTCTATCATTGTGCACGAATTTTTTTGTGTATTCTTCTAAAGAAGCTTATGCTGATGATTGTTGATGGAAACAATTGTTTCTGAGAAAAGTTGCAAGCTGTCCAACAAGGTATGACATTCCTAAAAAGGCAACTACTAGAAAAAAAGTTGTGTAAAAAATGCACTTAATGTGCACACACCAAGGAGATGCAGTGAGAGAAGCTGACCATGTCTTTACGGTCCAAGCGGTTGAATTTATTGAATTTTGTTGCAATCTCTTTACACTTCCAGCAGTCCATCTGTTGCATCCTTATCTGAAGAAAATTTCAATAGAAGTGTAAGAAAAAAGAATGATCCAAGTAACGAATGGTGTGTGTGCAATCAAAATAAAATCTACATTGGCAAGTGATGATACATTTTTCCTTTTCTTACCGAGAACTTAAGGGGCATAAGCACCTTCTTCGAGTCTGGTGGCAAGTTCATGATAATCGACAAAATGCTAATTTGAACAACGTGAGACAGTAGGAAACCTTCCTTCCTCATTGAATTTGCGAGCTCCTTCACGGTAACATGGTAACCGTGGTAGTTGATAACAATGGGGTTGCAAATAAAACAAGGACATAAAAAATAATAATTAAAAAATGAGATTGCCAATGCATTATCTTGTTTGTGATCGAGACCTCCCCACCTAAATCCAACACACCCCCTCCCTCCTCCTAACGCTAGCATGTATTCTATTTTTGATTGAGTTGCCTATACTACAGTTTAAAATTTCCATGGTACACCGAGGTGACTTGCCTAGAAATTACACACCAAAAAATAAAAACTGGTTAAAATATAAACGAGTTTTCACATGATAGGTTTGAAGAAATGGTTGAGACATTGTCATACACTACTGTAATCAGCTTCTTTGCCTTCCGTCATGGCGGACGACAAAGGCACAGATCCCGGACGACAAAGGCCTTTGCCATCAGCCAACAGACGACAAAACATCCGGTTGAACGAGCAACGACAAAGTGCACTTTGCCGTCTGCCGGCGGACGGCAAAGGTCATGGCTCTTTTTCGTCTTCTGGCAGATGGAAAATAAAGGCGCTTTGCCGTCTGCTGGCAGATGGCAAAGACTGGATCTGTGCCGCCTGCTAGTAGATGGAGAAGAGGCCTCTTTGCCATCTGCTGGCAGACGGCAAAGACTGCAAGCTCTTTGCCATCTGCTGGCAGATGGCAAAGAGACCAAATAGGCATTAATTCTGGTTTCTTCTTATATCCATTCATTTTCACAGAAAATCAAACACACATATATATACATAGTAGCAAGTTTCATCCATACATAGTACCAATATAGCATATCCAACACATGTTACCAATAGTAGCAAGTTTCATCCATACATATACATAGTTTCATCAATATTACACAGTTTCATACATAGTTAGCAAGTTTCACAAAGTCAAAACAAAAACTAAAGACAAGCACTCCATATATGAAATTAGAAGAAATGACCTAAAACTAAATATTTGTTTTCCTAAAAACTATCTTATTACTAAGATCTTCTCTGGATCTTCTTCTTTTCTTTCAACCTGCATAACAAAAACACTAAGAAAGAGAGAATGGGTTAGGAGTAGAAATGTAGCATTTCACTTGGTGAAATGCAATGCTGTAGGAGCCAGTACTTGAGATCAAGACAATCTTAGTTAAGATCCTGATTTTCAAAGTGATCTAAATTAAGAAGCCAAATAGAGTAAACCAATATCAAAGAGCCAAAGGAGAGAACCAGCCAAGGACCCAATCAAGAAGCCACCACAATTAGTAGTGAGTTCAATGCCAACACAAAGACCACTATTAGTAGTAGCTCCAGGAATTAAGCCAACTAAAAACTAAGGATTAAAGCCAATGATTAAACTTCATCACCACAATCAGTTTGAACAGAGACCCTGTTTCATAGGAGTAGCAACATAATTCTGAAACTCTCTAGCCACTGCACCCATGGCTGGCTCATCTTATCAATCACGAGTGATATTTGAAATCCATGTCAAAACAATGCATTGCATGGGATTCAGATGTCGTTGTTTCTGAAGCTAGGAGGATATACTAGTGAAAAAAATGCAGTTACAGGAATGTGGAGATGGCACTAATCAATCTGGTGGGTGTCATCTGTCGTTGGAAGGTAAAAAAGTGCGACCCATGTCAACAATTGCCCCCTTCAAACCCAAAAAGTAGTACATATAGTCCAATACATGCAGCTCTATGACTCGACAACACATAACATTGGAATATAGAAGGGAAATTGCAGTTGTACGACTTGAAAGTACTTGACACTTGAATTCAGAAAGGAAATTGCTGGAGAGCATAGCCATAAAGTGACAGGAAACAGGTGACAAAATATTGTAGAAGGGAAATATCATAACTTGCTAGAGTGCATTCAGGTGCGCATGCTACAGAGCTGTGCCATTTATCTTTTAGTACTAAATTAACCACACACCAGAATTCATCTCTCGGCAATAGATGGACAAAAGAACATGATTTCCTATAGTTACTAACAATGAAGATTCTATGCTTGCAATGCAGATTTTGTAAATTGTGAGTAGAGCAGAGCAGAGGTGTAAGTGCATCTAGTGCCCCTTAGTGATTTTGGTGTATTGAATACTTATAGCTTAAGGGACTAATGCATTTGTGAGTGTACACAGGTCTATAAGTCTATGAGGAGTTTGATATTTACAGGGAAAGTCGACCCCTAAAAATGTATATCTTCGACTGAAGACTTTGGTATTTCTGAAGACTTTCATGAAGACTTTGAAAGTGAAGATATTGGTGTATCCGTGAAGACTTGATATTCATGCGAGGAATATGAAGCTTGAAGATTTTGTTTTCATAGTTTTATTTTTCTCTTTCTTGAGTCATAGGAAACACCGTACGGTTAAAGGGGGTCGAGGAAATACTAAGGAAAAATTTCCATGTGATGCTCAACTCAAAATCCTAAACCTACCAAACCCTTTGAGTGAAGCCTTTGGAAATCTCATACAGTTCAGTCACTTTCTTCAGTAACAGAGACGAAGTTCTTCTGGTCGCTGAGGAATTTGTTCTGACTGAGGAGTTAGGAATTCGCCAGTGCGGATTGCCTACACAGTGAGGAACATGATAGCCCTGAGGAATTTGAGAGTCAAATTTCCGACCGTTGCTGTGCTACGCGCCAGCTGTCCCAAAATATCTTATCCACCTAACAGTCATATCAGACAAGGGAATTTATGTCTTATCATGTCGGGCTGCTCCCTAGGCTATAAATAGCCGCCCCCTACAACCAAGTTGGTTGGCTGCTTTGAGAGAAACTGACACTTTTCATTTGAGAGCAACCCATCCTCCGAGGACTTTGAGCGAAAATCACCGAGTGAGGAAAATCCCAAAACCCAAACACCTACAAACCCCAAAGTGATTGAGCATCACTGAAGAGATTGATCCTGCGTGGATCCGACGCTTGTTACCTTTGAAGACTGTGCTTCTTCCAGACGATTAGGCGTCATGGTCTAGAGCATCCAAGAGGAATTGTGGATCGCCGAGTGACCGAGTCTGTGAAGGTTTGGAAGTCGCCTGAAGACTTACCACGAGTGATTGGACAAGATCTGTGTGATCTTAGTTCAAGGAGAATACAGTGAGGACTTGGTGTCCTGAGCTGCGTGTCAGCGACTGGGTGTCCGGGACTGCGTGTCCTCGAGTTTAAATACTCAGCCGCTCCAACTAGACGTACATCTGAGACAGCAGTTGGAACTGGTCTAACAAAATCATTGTCTTCACCAACCTTACTGGTTCTATTTCCTCAACTCTTTCATTTCCTCATTACTGTGTTGAGTGATTGTTCATATCTGTGTTTGAAGACTTTGACTGAAGACTTTCTCAATTTCCTCAGTTCAATTTCTTCAGTCTGCTTGTCTTCATCTTGTGTTATCCTGTATTTACACTTTCTGTACTCTGTGCTTGTCTTCATTTCATCATGATGAGTAAGTTTGTATCCTATTATGCTTACTTCTGAGTACTTATTCTGCTGCTAGTAGTTCTTCGCTAAGGAATTTCCTCACCGGCAAATTCCTTAGTGAAGAATTCATAAAAATCGCCTATTCACCCCCCTCTAGTCCATATAACGCACTTTCAATTGGTATCAGAGCAAGGTACTCCCTTGTTCTGTGTGATTTTGGTTTAACCACCTGGAGTTCTAGTTAGGGCGACCGCAGGTATGATCAAGGTCTCCGCTGGGTGTCCTACGTTCGATGGCACGGACTACCCCTACTGGAAGAATAAGATGTGAATGCATCTTGAAGCAATTGATAACGATCTCTGGTACGTTGTGGAAAATGGTGTTCCCTCAGTCACACCTTCTCTGAATGCTGCTGATGTGAAGAGATTCAAGCAACTCGATTCTCAAGCGAAGAATATCATATGTGGCCATCTGAGTAAAGGACAGTATGGTAGAGTGAGTGCTTTGGAAACTGCTAAGCTTATCTGGGATAGGCTCTCCAAAGTAAACGAAGGAGTCTCAACTCAACGTGACTCTCGTGTTGACGTTCTTCACAATCTCTTCAACCGCTTCAAAAGACTCGATAATGAAAATGTTCAGCAAACCATCGATCGCCTCACTGACATCTCAAATGAGCTTCAAGTGCTTGGAGCCACTGACATCACCGACCATGAGGTGGTGAAGAAATTGCTGAGATCGCTAGATTCCTCATTTGATACTCTGGCACTGATGATTCAAGAGTGAGCTGATTACAAGTCACTAGATCCCGCTGATATCCTCGAGAGGCTAAATACTCATGAGTTCCAGCTTGCTGAAAAGAGAGATATCTATGGTTCAAGCTACGGCAAACCACGTGCCCTGAAGGCCAAGGCTGTGTCTGAATCTGAATGTGAAGACTCTGGTAGTAGCCTTGGTGATCCGAAAGAATTGAGCTAGGAGCTAGCACTGCTCGTGAAGAAGTTCCAGAAGTTCTCAAGACGTGGTCGCTTTGGAAAATCCTCAAGAGGCAGTGATTCATCATCAAGTGACTATAAGAGAAGACTTTGCCATAAATGCAAGAAACCTGGTAACTATATTCAGGATTGTCCTCAATGGGAAAAGGAATTAAAGAAGAAGAAATACAAGGATTACAGTTCTGATGACGCTAAGAAGAAGAAGAAATCTTCAAAATCTTCACATCAAAATCCTCGAAGTCTTCATCTCACAAGAAGAGCAGCTCCAAGGAGGCTTGGGCATTCATTGGTAAGGAAATGGACTCTGAAGCTGAATCTGAGGAACATGAAGAAGAGGAGGCATCTAAGGAGTCAGAGTCTGGTGTTGCGAGTCTGGCTCTCGCTATTGCTTTCATCAACAAGTCTATCTTCAACTCTGAAGAAATTGACCGCACCAACAAGGCCGACGAAGACATAGATAACTATGCTCCCACCTATAGCTTCATGGAAAAAGGTGCCAAGGTAACAAAATACCCCTCCTCTGAATCTAGTGAGGATGAATCTGATGAAAATCTTAAGCCCAGTTACTCTAAACTTGCTAAGATTGCTGTGAAACAACAAAAGGCTATTGAAAACCTTCAGAACATGCTAGACAAAAGTGATGATATGTTGGGTGATGAAATGGACCGCACTAAAGACTTAACTGAAAATCTTCAGAGACTTCAGTCTAAGTTGGACAATCTTCAAAGTCATCATAACACTCTCTTATCTGATCACGAGAAGCTTTCTTATGAATTTCTTCAAAGAAAGCAAGATCTTGAGAAGCTGAGAGTGAGTTATGAAGATCTTCAGAAGGATCGCGATTCATTACGTGCTCAACAAATTAGCGCTACTCAAGAAGAATTTGTTCCTCCATGCTTAAAGTGCATTGAACGTGAATCTGCTAATTCTTCACCTGAATGTTCAAATGCTTCAATTGTTACAAATTCTTCACCTGCCTCTGCTATCACTAATTCCTCATCTGAGGACATTGCTAGTATCACTAATGATGCAGGGCTGAAGGAATTGTACACGACAGGCATGTACAAAAGCCTCAAAGGGCATCAGATTCTGTGTGATGTGCTCAAAAAGAAGATCCTCAACCGAAACCCTAGGAAAGAGGGTATTGCCTTTGAGAGGAAATTCAATGCTGATGGAACATATTGGAAGCCTGAGCAGTACCCCAAAACCTCATGGGTTGTTGCAAAGGGACCTCCAGTTGATCCATCCAACTTATCTGGTTTTACATGTGAATCTCCTCATTCTTTTGATGAGTCATTTGACTCCAACTATAAACTGTTCAAAAATCATAAAGGTGAAGTATTTGCTAGATATGTTGGGACTAACTGCAGGAACGGTTCCCCTATGAAGAAAATCTGGGTTCCCAAAAGTTATGTTGAAAGTCTTGAGGTGAATGTTCTCATGACACCACCTGTGAAGAACAAGAACCCCAGATCAAATTCTTCATATGGACCTAATTCTTCACATGGATCAAATTCCTCAAATGGATCAAAGTCCTCTTATGATCATCATCGTGCTAACAACTCTGTTTCGCAGGGTAGAGCTAAGTGCTATGAATATGCGCATTATTCTTCAAATCATTATGTTCATAAGTCCTCGAAGAACTTCTCTGCTTATTCATATGCTTACCCTAACCCCTCTTATGTGAAACGCAATGGATTGGCCTCTATGCCACCTTTCTCATATGGTGCTCGCAGAGTGATGAACTCTTTGCCACCCCTTCAGATGTGGGTGGTGAAGAAAAAGAACTAATCTCTTATGTAGGGTCAGGTCTCCAGACGTGCCTTAACGTCTGAAGAATTTGCTGGAGGCCTGACAAAGTTCCTGAAAGGACGCATGCGAATCATGATGAAATGAACTTTCATTTCACATGTCCTCATACTGAAATATCTGTTTTACTGTTTGATGAAATTCATCTGATGAACTTGATATCATATTCTTCACTGATGAAGTATATGAGATCGTAAGTTGCACTAATTCATCTGCAAGATGATCAGCCCAAAGTCAACGAGTGGATTCTCGATAGTGGATGTACAAATCACATGACTGGTGACAAGAACCTATTGATGGATGCTTCCTTAACACCGTCGCATCTGAAGCACACCATCTTCGCTGACAAGGGCAAAAGTCAGGTATTGGGTCTAGGTAAGGTTGCGATCTCAAAGGATCGACACATGGACAAAGTCATGCTTGTCGAGTCCTTAGGATACAACCTCATGTCTGTCTCAATGCTTTGTGATCTTGACATGGTTGTTGTCTTTGGAAGATATCGATGTGTTGTGATCATGGAAGCTGACTATTCCAAAGTCTTCGAAGGCTTTAGGAGAGGAGATATGTATATTGTTGATTTCTCTACAGGACCACAACCCGCAATGTGCTTACTTGCAAAAGCTTCAGAAGGCTGGCTATGGCATCGACGACTTGGTCATGCTGGCATGAGGAATCTGAACACGCTTGCAAAGAAGAAGCATGTCATTGGCATTGAGAATGTCAAATTCCTCAAGGATCACTTATGTGGAGCTTGTGAAGCTGGAAAGATGACCAATGCCAAGCATCCAGTGAAGACTATCATGACCACTACTCGTCCATTCAAATTACTTCACATGGATCTCTTTGGTCCTAATCATTATTCTGTTGTTTCAAATGATGCATCTCTATATGGCTTTGTCATTGTTGATGACTATTCTTGTTACACATGGGTACACATTGTCACTTACAAACATGAAGTGCAGGAAATCTTCAAGCGATTTTGCTCGAGGGCTTCAACCAACTTTGGTGTGAAAATCAAGCACATAAGAACTGACAATGGGACCGAGTTCAAGAATTCCGGTCTTGATGGCTATCTTGATGAACTTGGTATTACTCATGAGTTATCTGCTCCTTATACTCCTCAGCAGAATGGCGTCGTGGAGCGCAAGAACAGAACCCTCGCTGAAATGGCTTGCACTATGCTTGATGAATACAAAACGCCTCATCATTTTTGGATTGATGCAATTGATACTGCGTGCCACATCATCAATCGGGTATATCTTCACAAATTCTTCAAGAAGACTGCCTATGAACTCCTCACTGACAAGAAACCCGATGTGAGTTACTTCAAAGTCTCCGGTGCTAAATGTTGGATTAGAGATCCTCATCACAATGCTAAATTTGCACCGAAAGCACATGAAGGTTTTATGCTTGGTTACGGAAAGGACTCGCACACCTACAGAGTCTTCAACAATGTTCTTCACAAGGTTGTTGAAACTGTAGATGTGCGGTTTGATGAAACTAATGGCTCGCAAAGAGAGCACCTACCTTCTGTGATAGATGAACCAGCACCTGAGGATTCTATCAATTTCAAGGCTACTGAGGATGTTATTCCTACCGAAGAATCTGTTGAAGAATTCATTCCAGAATGTGAAGAAAATCGAGCTGGTGCACCTCATGAAAATGCTGAAGAAAATGGTGCTGAAGAAAATGCTGATCAAATTCCTCAATGACAACCAGCTCATCCTCGCATTGCAAAAGAAGTGCAAGTGGAAAAGATCATCGATGACATTCGAGCACCAGGTCCTCTCACACGCTCAAAATCCTCACATTTATCTAAATTTTGTGGGCACTATGCTTTTGTCTCTATTACAGAGCCCACTAAGGTAGATGAAGCATTTCTGGAGCCTGAGTGGATTCAGGCCATGCAAGAAGAATTACATCAGTTCGAGCTCAACAATGTCTAGGAACTGGTCAAACGTCCAGATCCTCGCAAGCATAATATCATCGGCACAAAGTGGATCTACCACAATAAGCAAGATGAAAATGGCCTTGTGGTGAGGAATAATGCACGACTTGTAGCTCAAGGCTACACACAGGTTGAAGGAATTGATTTCGATGAAACTTTTGCACCTGTTGCTAGACTTGAGGCTATTCGCATATTACTTGCTTATGCTAACCATCATAATATTATCTTACAACAAATGGATGTGAAAAGTGCATTCCTCAATGGTAAGCTTGAGGAAGAAGTATATGTTGCTCAACCCCCAGGTTTTGAAGATCCAAAGAATCCTGACAAAGTCTTCAAGCAGGCCCCTCGGGCGTGGTATGACACTTTGAAGGAATTCTTCATGAAGAATGGCTTCACACCCGGTTCACTCGACCCTACTCTTTTTACTAAATCTTATGATGGTGAACTGTTTGTGTGCCAAATATACGTTGATGATATTATCTTTGGCTGTACTGACCAACGTTATAGTGATGAATTTGCCTATATGATGAGTAAAGAATATCAAATGTCTATGATGGGAGAGTTGAAATTCTTTTTAGGTCTTCAAATTCGTCAACAACACAATGGTATATTCATATCTCAGGAGAAATACCTCAAGGAAGTTCTGAGGAAATTCAGCATGCAAGACTGCAAAGGCGTCGAAAATCCTATGCCCACAAATGGCCATCTATGCACTGATGAAAATGGTATTGACATCGATCACAAGGTATACCGCTCCATGATTGGCTCATTATTGTACTTATGTGTATCTAGGCCAGATATAATGCTTAGTGTTTGCATGTGTGCCCGATTTCAAGCTGCACCGAAGGAATCACACCATAAGGCTGTGAAGCATATTCTTCGATATCTAGCTCACACACCAACACTAGGATTATGGTACCCCAAGGGCTCTACTTTTGATCTCATTGGATATTCTGACTCTGACTATGCTGGTGATCATGTGGACCGCAAGTCAACATCTGGTACTTGTCATTTCCTCGAACGATCCTTGGTCTGTTGGTCCTCAAAGAAACAGAACTGCATATCACTGTTTACTGCAGAGGCTGAGTACATTGCTGCTGGTTCTTGTTGTGCTCAACTGCTATGGATGAAGCAAACCCTCAAGGACTATGGCATCAACGTGAAGAATGTGCCTCTCCTCTGTGACAATGAGAGTGCCACCAAGATTGCTCACAACCCAGTTCAGCACTCGAAGACAAAGCACATTCAGATTCGTCATCATTTTCTTCGTGATCATGTGTTGAAGGGCGACATCTCCATCAAGCACGTGAAGACTGAAGAACAGCTAGCCGATATCTTCACAAAGCCGTTGGACGAGAAGAGATTTAGCAAGTTGCCGTGTGAGCTAAATATCTTAGAATCTTCGAATGTTCTTTGAAAGAGGACACACATCCTGACACTTATGCAAAATTGATGACTTAGATGTGCAACACATGAAGAAATGTTTTTCTTCAATAAATGAAGAATAACACTCTAAGTGTGAAGAAATTAATAAAGAATTTGATTCTCAGAACCCTACGACAATTGTACACGGTGTCTGAAATCATCATTCTTATACGATGGGTCACGCCACCACCAAAGTTGAAAATCTTCATTTTTGAAATTCCTCAGTTTTTGAAATTCTTCAGTTTTTCAAATTCTTCAACTTTGCAAAATCTTCAATGTTTCCGTCGTTTTTCTTCATTGGCTATATATATATATATGAGTTTATGTCCTCTACAGCATTCACTTATGGCTATTTCTTCAAGTTGCATTTTTTGCTAAGTGAATGTGATCGGACCCTTCCCCCTCTATGCTATACTCAACCCAATCTATTCACAAATTCTTCATGTGCGTTCTATTTGAAACTCGTTCAAAATCTTCACTGTGTCCTTGTCAGCTGAAGAATTTGCGAACGGAACTTTAAAACTAATCTTATCCAAATTTTTTGGTTTTACCGCTCAATCCGTTCTGGATCCCACGAAAGATTTATCTATTCACCCACGATCTAACACGATCTCCACTCCTCAGTATGTGGGTGACACATGTCAAGCGAAGGAGAAGGGTTAGGGGCAGGTTCGTCCAAAATCTTCGGCGAACTGTTTTTCACTGCGACTATAAATACCCCCTCATCCCTTCCTCACTTCCTTTACTCCGCTCGACCGCTCTCTCTCTCGCTCGAGCTCCTCAAACCCTAGCGCCGCCGCTACTCCATCGTCGCCGGTGAGGAAGAGCTTCACTGCCTCGACCTCGTCACCGTCGTACTCGCGCCGACCGTGGAAATCTTCACTCCACCGCCGCCGTAGCTGTCTTCCTCCGCCAAGTTAGGGCGTGGAAGATCTACATCGACGAACTTCACTGTTCTGCTTCTCAGTTCGTCGTGTTCTTCACAGAGGGTAATTAAAAGTTACATTTACTACCCCTTTTGATTCGAAATTTCACAACAAAATCTTCAAAGGTGTTTTATTCTTCAAATCCTCACACACAAAACACCTCACTAGTCATCTGTTCTTGATTCGTTTCTCTAAGCATCATTTTTCTTCAAGATTCCTCAATTGTGTGGATCCTCGATCTATACAAATCTGGAACCTAAGACAAAGAATGCTTAGTGAAATTCTTCAAGGCTCATCTGGTTAAATTCCTCAAACTTGTTCTTTTTGAAAAACCTTCTAAGAACGCATATGACCTCTCCAAATTCCTCGCAACTATACTCTGTTCACAGGTACTCATGTCTGCTGCTGAATCACTAGGTTCTCATCAACTTAACTCATTTGCAGCGTTCCTCGAAGAAAAGTTGCATACTTCTTCAGAAAATTCGATTGTTCAAATTCCTCATCTGAAGAATATGGCTGATGGTAAGAGGCCGCAGAAAGGAGGAAAGAAGCCTGAAGTCATGACTGCTTTTGAAATACCTGAGGGCGTCTATGCTGATTATTGCACACCTGATGAGGCTAAGTATGGAAAAGAAACCAAAACTCAGCGCAAGGTGCGCATACAAAAGATTGAACGAAGATGGGCAAGAGAATGGAGGAAGTATATGAAGAAATTCGCACTTAATCCTCCATGCCCAAGAGCTCCATTGGCACCTGGCCAAAGAGCTGACCCCACCAGCATCAAGCGTGGTGAGGATTTTCCTGAAGAATGGGCCAAGCGCCAAGCTAAGTTGGCAAGACAAGCTAAAGAAGCAGTAAGGAAATTCAATGAAGACTCTGCTGTTGCTACTGCCACTAAGGCCTCTGTCAAGCCAAGAAAATCAATGGAAAAGAAGCCTGCTCACAAGCCAAGTGCTTCACCAACTATGCCCTCACGACCAAGTTCCTCAGCAATGCCCTCATGGCCAGAATCTTCAAAGCCCTCACGGCCAGATTCTTCAAAGCCCTCACGGCCAGTACCAACCACTGCTCCTCCTCCAAAGTCCTCAGCTGCTCCGGCAAAGTCCTCAACACCTGTACATCTGGCTACATGCCAAAGGACAACAGGCATATCTATTGCCTCTGGTGCCTCAGCAAGTTCCTCAGCTGCACCAAAATCTTCATCAGGCCCCACTCTATTGAAGACTAAGGCAACGGCTGGTCGAGGTACTCGGCCTAGTCCGAAGAAGAAACATGTTGCTTTCCACGTGCCATCTGACGATGAATCTGATGATGATGAACTTGCAGAAATTATCAAAGACCGACAAGAAAGGGCCGCTAGAGCCAAAGGCACAAATGTGCCACTGCTTTTGGATCCAGGGGCGATCCTTGATTACATTGATCTCTGGCACAAGGATCCAAATACTCCTATGCCTGATTTCAAGTTGTCTCCTGGTCAAAGTCACATGCCGATCCATTTCATCACTGAAGAGAAATGGAAATTTGAGAAGGCTAGGCAGATCAAGAAGACTCAGTTCAGAAAGGAGAAGTTCCTGAAGAATAACGTAGTCAATATGACACCTGATGAACTCCTCAAGATCCAAGCTGAAATCAAAACCCTCAGCAATGACTTCAAAGCTTACTATGCTGATTGGCAAGGAGCCAAAGTCAGTTTTGTGAAACTGACTGAGAAATTCACAAATGTTGCATCCCCATCGCAACAACAAATTGCTCATGCTGAAGCATCTGCTCAGCCAACTGAAGAACATGCCAGCACCGCTGATGACATTCAGGCTGCTGATGAAAATGCTAGTTCCAGGGCTGATGACTCCATTCCAGCCGCTGAAGAAATTGTCTAGGCATCCACTAGTGGTGCGCCTGAAGAAACTGAAAAATGTCAGGGCAACTGCATCAGTTGCGCCTGAGGAAATTCAACCAGAAACCTCAGTTCCATCTGCGCCTACACCAACTCCAATTCTTCCATGTGCATTCGATGTGAAGAAGACCAAGGCTGTAGAGCGAGCTGCAGTGAAGAAAAGGAAAGCATCCAGCACTTCAGAATCTGCTTCCCCAAAGAAGATGAAGCCTCTGACAAGCTCTATTGAGAATCCAATTGATGTTGTTCCAATTTCCACCATGTCATCAAAGGACCTTGTTCCTTTTGGTGAGGAATATGTGTGTCGGGGAAGCTGATCCATGAACACCTATGGGGACCGGCGAACCGAGCCCCTATCGGTTCGGCGGGGGGCGGAGATCGCACGAAGAGCGGATCGAGGCGAGACACACGAGCAGTTTACCCAGCTTTAGAGCTCTCCGGAGAGATAATACTCCTACAGCTGCTTGTCTGATTGTATTGAGTTCTTGCTCAGGAGCGCTGAGTGCTACAGTACACTCGAGCTGCTAACGAGACCGAGCGTGAGTGTTTTTTGGCTCCCGAACCCCCCTCTACGTTGCGCATGGGCCTCCTTTTATACGCACAAGGGGTCACCGACAGGTGGCAACGTAGACAAGGGTAAAAATGGAAAAAGAGGGGTGGTTGGTACAGCTACCCGTACAGTGCATCCTACCTAACCCTGACGGCAGGGGACAAAGGCATTAAATGCCCGTCTGCGTCGCCCAAACAGTGCAAAAAAGGACCATCAGGGACGCCACCGCTTGCCATGATGTCAATCTTGTCAGCGTCGCATGCCACCGCGCACCGCTGGCTACACAGCCTCTCGCCACGCGTGCCTGGAAAGGCCCCAAGGAGACACGTTGGTGGATGCGCTGGAGCGTGGGTACAGAGTGGTCGCTTGCCGTGGCAAGCGCCTCACCGCAGTCGTTGTCTTGCCGCGCCCAGAAGCTTGTCGCTCACCGGGCCTTGCCGGGACGCGCGGCGCGGCGCGTCGCATGCCACCGCGCACCACTGGCTACACAGCCTCTCGCCACGCGTGCCTGGAAAGGCCCCAAGGCGACACGTTGGTGGATGCGCTGGAGCGTGGGTACAGAGTGGTCGCTTGCCGCAGCAAGCGCCTCACCGCAGTCGTTGTCTTGCCGCGCCCAGAAGCTTGTCGCTCACCGGGCCTTGCCGGGATGCACGGCGCGTCGCGGCAAGTTCCTTGAGATGCCTTGGTTGGCCTTCCCGGCAAGCTCCTCTTGCCGGGGCCTTGTCTCCTTGACTTGAATACTTTGTTCTTGAATGGCTCAAAAGGAACCACGGAGGACCTTGGCGGTCACCCGGCAAGCCTTGCCGCGGGGCGCTGCGACTGCCCGTGCACAAGTTCGGGATACTAGGGTACCCCTACTCTAGTACACCGACAGGAGCCCCGGGCCTGGGCCACACACGGTGCCGAGCGCTGTTGGGCCAGGCCCAAAACAGGGCACGGGCGCACGCGGCCTGGGTTACGCCGTATCTTACTCCGTATCCACCGCGCTCTCCCCGAACGGCACGCGTCGAATGCGGCGTCGTGGGAGAGATCGTGGGTGGTTTCTTTATTCGGAAGGGCAAAACGTCCGCCCCCTCCCTCTTTATAAGCAGGGGCAACAGGGGCAGTTCGCCCATCTCGCCGGTTGTTACTCCAACTTCACAAATCTCCGCCGCTCCCCCCTTCTTCTCAAAGCCGAAAGAGAGCAGCGCTCCGCCCCCCATCGCCACCAGCACCACCAACGTCGTCGATCTCCCCCACCACCTCCGCCATGGCTCCGAAAGCTGACAAGGGGAAGGGCGTGAAATCAGTCGAGGCGCAGTGGCTCGCGGCGCTGCGAAAGGAGCGGGCCATCTTCCCCCCTCAGCTCGGCGCGAAGGAGCTGAGGGAGTACTACTACCTTTTCTGGTCGACGGAGACGGGAGCGCATCTGCGCACGAAGGTACTCCCGGCCGCTGCTTCTGAACTAGCTCCAAACGGGTACCCCTTCTTCGCGCTTTTCTTCTACTGCGGGCTCTGCCCGCCCTTCTCTGAATTTTTCTGTGACATCATGAACACCTACGGGTTCCGCCTCCTTGACTTCACCCCCAACACCGTTCTGACCATGGCAGTTTTCGCACATCTCTGCGAAAACTTTGTCGGAGTCCATCCAAACGTATCCCTTTTTCACCACTTCTTTATGCCCCGAGTCGAGAGAGGAGAGCCTCTTGCCGGCGGGATCGCCTGGATCTCGAGAGTCGGCAGGAAGGAAGCTTATCTGGAGGGAGAGCTCCGCAGCAAGTGGGAGGAATGGAGAGCAGAGTGGTGCTGGATTGTTGAGGAGAACCCGCAGCCATTTACTGCCTTGCGCCAAGCCCCAATAGTGCGCGGCAACGATTGGAGCAACGTGGCCCCGGAAGACGACAGGTTGAAGATTGCCGTCACCCGGATCCTACGCCTCAGGCTTGCCGGGCTCACCGTAGGCGCCGTTAGCGCAGATTTTCTTCGCCGCCGCATCACCCCCCCGCAGGAGAGGAGGAGACCCGCCTGGGAGTTCCAGAATTTGGCGGATATCACGAGGCTGCGCCCTGGCCTCAACTTCAACTTCACCGTCCTGGAGCTGGATGCGATGCTCTTGGAGCTGTTCAAGCGCGATCCTTAACATCCATTCATGTTGCCGAGGGGTGTCGTTCCGTTGTGCAAAAACTCCGCGCTCGACCGCATCCGTGCAATGATGCCGCTGTGCGACTCGCACGGAATCGTCCCGACCTGGCAAGATCCTGCAGACGACGTCGTGCGGGATTTCTTTGACGGCTTGGTAGAAGTGCCGGTCCGCGCCGACGAGCAGAAGAGCCTTACTCGCGATACCACCGACGCGGAGATGCAGCGCATCGCCACCAGGCTGGAAGAGGCGGCGGCAGCCGCTGCCGCGGGTGAGTTTGGATTCACCGTGGAGGAGGCAGAGGCAGTAGAGGCGGCAAGCCTTGCCGAGCGCGAGGAGTTTGCCGGCGAGGAAGAGGTTGCTGGTCCCGGAGATGAGCCGAGTGAGCCCACCGAGGGAGAGCTTGTCGGGCCCGAACCTTCAGACAACTTGCCACAAGCGGAGCCCCCAGCTCCACCAGGAAGGCGTCTCCGCAAGGCCGCGGACGTAGCGAGGCGGCAGACGGGTCAACAGCCGCCGAGCCGCGCGACGCGCTCTACCGCGGCAAGCACTGTTGCCGCGGGAGCGCCTCCCGCCGCTGCGGCAACTGGGGCGGGGTCTTCCCGGTCCACTGCTACTGCCCCTGCCAAGCGGGCAAGGGAACCTACTCCTCCGCCTCGTCGCGCCGGAGGCGAGCTGGACTTCGATCTCTCCGCGCTCAGCTCCGACAAGGAAGAAGAAGAGTAAGATTCCTTGCTGTACTTGTAATTCTTCAATTTTTGTTGTTTTGTCTTGTATCTGATTTGCTTTACTCTGAACTCGTTCCTTTTCAGGACTCTAGACCAGAGAGCGGCGAAGATAGCCAAGGTCCCGGTGATTGTCATCGAGGACGAACCCTCCGCGACAGCAGGGGGCGGGCCCGAGACCACCTTGCCGGACCTGGCAACTTCTCCCCAAAGCAGCCCCCAGCGCAGCCCCCAGCGTAAGTATATGGTTTGCTTCTTGCTGACAGGCGCTCATGGGTGCTCTTTCTTTGCTGATATTTGACTGTTGGTTTGTGTAGGAGCAGAGCAGCCTCACCAGGAGTGCCCGGAAGCCGCTCCCGAAGCTCCATCTGCTTCGACTACACCGACAAGGGAGGCCTTCCCAGCAAGGGAGCGTTCTCCGACAAGGGACAGTTCCCCGGCAAGGGACAGTTCTCCGGCAAGGAACAACACCAGTGATACTCCGGTGGTTGAGACCACGACTGCAGATCCCAGCACAGGTAACCCTTTTGCCTGAAAAATTCCCTTGGGTTCTTCTTCTTCTGATTTTCTTTCTGAGTATTTGCTTGACTTTTCTCCTTTTTCCGTTCGTCAGATCCATCTGCCACGGAGCCGATGGAAACTGAAGGAGAAGCCGGCGCTGATGATCCCTCCGACGAAGAGGCCACCAAAGCTGCCACCGCAGAAGCTGGCGAGGGATCCGGCGATCCCACTGACGGCCCCGAGGCCACAGGAGCGCCAGGCGCAGTACCGGCCGCCGATCCCTCCGCTGCTGCTGTAGCGCCGGGCCCCGAAGAGCCCCAGCCCGGCGCCTATTTGAAGGCCGGCGACGGTATCTTCATCAAACTCCCCTAGGCGTCAAGCTCCAGGGCGCCGGTCGAAGGAGAAATCTTGGACGGAGAGGTGCTCGCCTCCGCTGGGCTGACATTGGTCGACGCGCCAAGCGGCAGCGGCGACGAGCCTGAGGAGGAGCGGCTGCTGCGGAAGCTGATGTCGCTCTACCGCGCCCGACAGACCAAGCTGGCATCTCGAGAAGATCTTGTCGCGAAGGCGGGAGTTGACATTGAGAAGCGCGCGGAGGAGTTCCGGGGTCTCAGGCAGGAAGCTCTCCGATCCCTGGCGGAGGAGCGGGAGCAACTTCTCGAGGAGCGGAAAGCCTTCCTCCTCGCGAAGGCTGAAGTTGGAGAGCAACAGCAGCTCGCTGCCGACGAGCTATCTGCGCAGGAAGGTGAGTTGGCGCAGCGGAAGGTGAATCTTGATAGCCACGAGGAGGAGCTTGCCGCGCGCGAGCAAGCAATTGGCGGGGCTCTCAAGGAGGCGAAGGATGCCGCCGCAGCTGCCGAGGCCGCCAAGAAGGAGCTGGAGACGAGGGTGGCGCAGCTGGAGGCCAATCTCAGGGCGAGCGGCGAGGAGCTTGCCGCGCTCAAGCGTGAGCGCGAGAAGGACGCTGCCGCTCATGGTGAGCTGCAGGGTCTTCTCGCTGAGAGGAGAAAGGAGCTCAGTGCCGCCAAGGATTCCAATGCAGATCTCGAGTTGAAGTTGGCTACTTTGACTCAGACGCTGGACGGCGCTAGCGAGCGGGAGGTGGCCTTGTCGGAGAAGATCAAGGCCGACGAGGCGCTGCTGGCGAGTGCTGCTGCCGCCCAAGATACTTTTAGGGAGACTGTGGAGCACTGGACCGAGGGTCTGGTGAATGTTGCCGCAGCCATCGACGGGGAGCTGGCGCAGCTGGGGATGGAGGATCTCGGGTACTCCTCCGATGAGCACCCCCAACCCAGCGCCAAGCTCAGCTTGTTCTTCAAAGGCGTGGCAACGGCACTCCAGCGACTCTGGGAGAAGATCCCAAAGCAGCTGGCCGACGAGTCGCGCAAGATCTGCGCGGGAGTTCTTCAGAAAGTGCTGGTGAAGGTGGCCTTCCGCAACCCAGGCCTCAACCTCACCAACGTCCTCAGGTCCCTGCCGCCGGATGCTGATCTGGAAGTGCTCAAGGCCCTTGTCGCACCCATTGTGGACAAGGTGAGCGAGATCAAGAGGGTTGAGGGCGATCGCGTAGATTAGGCCGCCCGCTTTCTCTTTTTCTTGCCGCTGTTGGTCATGTTATGAGAACAATCTATTAGAGCTGCGACAAGTTATCTTGTAATATAAATCTATTTTGGGTAGAGATTGCTGTGTTATTTCCTTTACTTGATTCCTTCCTTTGTATGTTTTTGCCCTACGCTTTTAGGGGACTTGTCGTCGCAGGCACCTGAGCCGCGAGCGCTGAGTGCGGGACGTCAGCAGCCTGCTGGCGGTGCTGCTACCGGCAAGAAACCTTGTCGCAACTAGTCGCAGCTCACTTAAGTTGTTGAGCGGACTCGAAACAAAGTAAGGGCGCAACTAGCTACGAGTTGGTACCTCTGCGCATAGGTTTTCCATACAAAGTACGGTAGTTCGAGGAAGATAACTTCAAAATTTAAAAACTGATTGCTCAAACTTTGGCAACTTAGCTTTTCTGTCACTTGCTTTTCGGTAAGGCGAAAACTTGCTTGAACGATGCCTAGTCCAGACCATTATTTTCTCCTTTCCCCTTGGCAAACTTGTGTGCGAGGGAACCTTCCTTTCCTTTTTGAGAGAAAGAAAGAAGAGAAAATAAAGATATGGAGCCTTACGGCTCGTTATTGCTTACCGGGGGTAGGCGCTGCACAAAATGTCAGATAACGCATGCAAAGGTAGTAGAAAGCATGAAATTGACAAGATGTGCGGAGCACATGAGCTTTACTTATGCACGGAGTCTGCGGCCGGCTTCGTACAAAGGATTACATGCAACATCGGCAAGACTTGTATAAAAGGTGGTTGCCGGAACAGGTTCCGGCAACCGCGCCTTACGGGTAAAACTTACGAAGATGCTCAATGTTCCAGGAGTTGCTCACCGGAATGCCATCTTCGGTCTCAAGGCGGACAGCGCTAGGCCTTGTGACTCGTTTCACCCGGTAAGGCCCTTCCCACTTTGGCGTCAACTTGTTGGAATTCTTGGCGGACTGAACGCGCCGAAGAACAAGGTCACCTTCCTCGAGACTTCTGGCACTAACTTTGCGGCTATGGTAGCGGCGCAAAGCTTGCTGGTATCGAGCAGCTCGTACAGCGGCCTGAAGACGGTCCTCCTGAAGGAGCAGCGCGTCATATTGTCGCAACTGCTCTTGCTCAAGCTCATCATAAGCGAGCACTCGAGGTGACCCGTATACGAGTTCCGTGGGGAGAACTGCCTCTGCACCATAGACTAGAGCGAAAGGTGTCTGGCCAGTGGCTCGATTTGGCGTCATCTTGATCGACCAAAGAACCACCGGCAGCTCCTCAATCCAGTTCTTTCCGCACTTGCGTAGCCTGTCGAAAGTTCTGGTCTTGAGCCCGCGCAGCACTTCAGCATTTGCCCTCTCCGCTTGACCGTTGCTTCTCGGATGAGCAACAGAAGCGAAGCAGACCTTGGCGCCAAGATCTTGGACGTACTGCATGAAGGTGCGGCTCGTAAATTGCGTGTCGTTGTCGGTGATGATCCTGTTAGGGATCCCGAAGCGGCAAACAATCGACCTGAAGAACTTGACTGCTGACTGTGCTGTCACCTTCCTCACTGCTTCCACTTCCGGCCACTTTGTGAACTTGTCGATTGCAACGTACAAGTACTCAAAGCCCTCGACAGCTCGGGGAAAGGGGCCGAGGATGTCGAGCCCCCAGACTGAATATGGCCAGGATAAAGGGATCGTCCGGAGAGCTTGAGCTGGCTAGTGTATTTGCTTGGAATGGAACTGGCATGCTTCACACTTGGTTACTTGTGCAGTTGCATCCTGGAGGGCTGTCGGCCAAAAGAAACCTTGCCAGAACGCTTTGCCGGCAAGTGCTCTTGCGCCAATGTGGTGACCACATATGCCTCCATGTATCTCTGCCAACAGCTTTTGTCCATCTTCCCGGTGAATACACTTCAATTTGACACCGTTGAGTCTTCTTCTGTACAGTGTGTTGTCGACAAACTGGTACATACTTGACTGCCGGGCTACTCTTTCCGCTTCTTCTTGCCCTTCGGGAAGTTCTCCTGTCTGAAGGAAACGGACAATCTGCTGAGCCCATGCTGGAGCTTGTGGCTCGACAACAAGGACTAAAGGCACATCTGCTGCTGCGGGAACATCCGCTCCTACCGCAAGAACCTGCGGCTCAGCCGGAGCTTGATGTTCCCCGGCAAGCTTGCCGGAGCAAAACTTGTCGGGAGCGTTTGCTTCAATGGAACAAATCCTAGGGCTTGCCGGAGCAGACTGCTCCTCAGCACCCCTGGTGTTGATTTTGATGACCTTCTTGGCGGCGGCTTCGGGGATCTCTGCCGAAAAATAGTCACCAGAAATCAACCTCCTCTTCTTGCTTTGTCCAGTTGATGGCGTTATAGATGGTTGAGTCAGCTTGAGCACAAAGATCCCTGGTTCCACAGGTAACTTAAGTGCAGCGCACTTCGACAGGCCATCGGCAATGTCATTTTGAGCTCTTGGAACATGTTCCATCTGCAGGCCGTCAAAGTGCTCTTCTAACTTTCTCACTTCATCAACGTAAGCTTCCATCAACGGACTCTGATAATTCTTGTTCACTTGGCGGACGACAAGCTGTGAGTCACCCCTGACAATGAGCTTCTTGATCCCAAGGTCTGCTGCGATCCTGAGACCGGCAAGCAAACCTTCATACTCTGCAGTATTGTTCGTTGGTTGCTCCTTGGGAAAGTGCATCTGGACTACGTACTTGAGGTGTTCTCCGGTGGGTGCGACAAGTAGCACACCCGCACCGGCGCCTTGTAGCGAGAAAGCACCATCAAAGTACATCAACCACTCTTTGCTTGCTTCCTTGATGAGGATGCTCGTCTCTGGAATTTCTTCATCTTGTGTTGGCATCCATTCTGCTATGAACTCTGCCAATGCTCTGCTTTGGATAGTTGAAGTGCTCTCAAACTTGAGGCCAAAGCTTGACAGTTCCAGTGCCCACTCGACAATCCTGCCTGTTGCTTCTGGATTTTGCAGTATCCTCTTCAGCAGAAAACGAGTGACGACTGTGATCTCATGTGCTTGGAAGTAATGGCGCAGCTTTCTCGAGGCCATGAGAAGGCCGAAAAGCAATTTCTGCACACCAGAGTACCTTGATCTAGCCCCCTGCAGAAGGGAACTAACAAAGTAAACTCGGCGCTGCACCATTCTTTTCTGCATCTTGTCACGCTCCTGCGCAGATCCATCTTTGTCGGGACCAGAGCTTGCCGGTGAAGTCCCTTGCTTGTCGCTGGATGCCTCTGCCGTGGTTGCTGGCTCATCATCCGCCTCTCTCTCTGCTACTAACGCAGCACTAACCACTTGATTGGTTGCCGCTATATATAGCAAAAACTTCTCTTGTGGCTTACGTGCGACAAGTGTTGGAGTGGAGGACTGGTATCTCTCTAAGTCCTGCAGCGCAGCCTCCGCCTTCGGAGTCCATTTCATTGGACCCGCCTTTTTCAATATTTTGAAAAATGGCAGGGCGCGCTCAGCGGACCTAGAGATAAACCTGCTGAGAGCAGCTACGCAACCGGTAAGTCTTCGTACATCCTTGACGCGCTTTGGTGCTTCAATCTGCTCAATGGCCTTGATCTTGTCGGGATTGGCTTCAATTCCTCGCTGAGACACGAAGAACCTGAGAAGCTTGCCGGAAGGGACTCCAAACACACACTTCTCATGTTAAGCTTGAGGTTGATCTTGCGCAGATTTGCAAAGGTTTCGTCTAAATCTGGAATCAGAGTTGCCTTGTCCTTGCTCTTGACCACAATGTCATCAATGTAGGCTTCCACATTTCTGTGCATTTGCGGCTCAAAAGCATCGTGGACTACCCTAGCAAATGTTGAACCAGCATTCTTTAAACCGAAGGGCATCCGTACAAAATAGTATGTGCCACATGGGGTGATGAATGCGGTTTTCTCCTCATCCTCTTCTGCCATGAAGATCTGATGGTATCCTGAGTATGCATCAAGAAATGAAAGCAAGTCACATCCGGCCGTGGAGTCAACAATCTGGTCGATGCGCGGCAAGGGAAATGGGTCTTTGGGACAGGCTTTATTGACATCGGTAAAGTCGATACAAAGCCTCCATTTCCCGTTTGCCTTACGCACGACTACAGGATTGGCCAACCACATGGGATGGAGCACTCCTCTGACAAGGCCTGCTGCTTCCAATTTCTTGATTTCTTCTGCGATGAATTCTTGGCGCTCCAGTGCCTGTTTCCTGACTTTCTGTTTGACGGGCCGCGCATGAGGACAGACGGCAAGATGGTGCTCGATTACTCTCCTGGGAACACCGGGGATGTCAGACGGTTGCCACACAAATACGTCGACATTCGCCCGCAGGAAAGCAACGAGCGCGCTTTCCTATTTAGGGTCGAGAGTGGCACTGATAGTGAAGGTACCACCAGTGCCATCCTCCTTGGCGGACACCTTCTTGGTCTCTGGTGGAGCTGCCATTGTCTTCTTACACTTGCCGGTGGAGCTCGATGGTGCGTCCTGGACGGTAGCGCAACACTCCGAAGAGGTGCACTTGCCGGAGTGGGCATCAGAACTCTTGCCGGACTTGATCTTCTTCTTTCCCCCGGGAGCTTCAACGGCAAGTGACTTGCGATCTGTTGCTGCTGCTGCTTCCCGGTAGATCTTGTCGGCGCAGATAAGAGAATCCTTCTTGTCGCTAGGGACAGAGATGACACTTATCGGGCCTGGCATCTTCAGTATGTTGTATGCATAGTGAGAGGCTGCCATGAATTTGGCGAGTGCTGGACGGCCTAGTATCCCATTGTAAGGTAATGGAAAATCAGTAACGTCAAAAGTGACCCTCTCAGTCCTGAAGTTCAACTCGCTGCCAAATGTGACCGGCAATGTGATCTTTCCCTTCGGCTTGCTCCTTTCCGGATTGATTCCTTGGAATGTGCCGGTCTCTTCGAGCTCGCTATCAGGGATCTGGAGTTTCTGGAGCACCGCGGAGGAGATCAGGTTCAAGCCGGCCCCGCCGTCAACTAGCATCTTAGTGACATTGAGGTTGCGGATAGTTGGTGAAACCAACATCGGCAAGCACCCGACCGTAGTTATGCGATCAGGGTGGTCCTCAATATCAAAGATGATAGGCGTGCCGGACCATTTCAGAGGCTTGCGTGACTCGATGGGTGGTTCTGCTGCATTGACTTCCCGCACCCACTGCTTGAGCTAGCGGTGTGAAGTATGCAGAGAAGCACCACCGTCAACGCACAGGACCTCTGTGGCTTTCTGGAACTCCTGCTCATCGGTCTCGTCATCATCCTTGCCGCGGCCGCGGGGAGGTCTGTCTCCTTGCCGCTGCTTGGCCTTGCCGCGGCGTCCTCCCCGGCCGGGGCGTTTCTTGCCAGCTCCTCTAGCACCTTCATGGGCTTTCTCCTTGTCGCGTCGCTCGTATTCAGCCTTTTGCTGCTCGACAAGCTGCTCGACTTTCTTGCAGCTCTGAAGGTCATGGCCCTTGGTGTGGTGGATCTTGCAGTACTGCTTGTTGGTGCCGTCCTGCTTGTCGGCGATCGCCACAGCCTGGTAGCTGGTGCCCGCGGCAATCTCCTTGCCGGAGCTACCAGCTTTGGCTTTCTTGCCGGATTGCTCAACGACTAGCACCTCTTTGCCTTTCTTCTTCCTGTTGTTCCGCCGCCGGTTTTTCCTTGCCGGGGCAGTCTCCTCACTATCAGATCCTCCTGCTCCTGTATTCTCTCCGGGGAGTTTCTTCCCTTCCTCAGCACGTGCACACTTGTCGGCCAGGGCATATAGCTCACTGACGTCTCTGATCTTGCACATCGCCATCTCCTCCCGCATCCTGCGGTTCCGCATGTTCTGATGGAACGCGCTGATTACCGCGGCAGGGTGGACATCTGGGATGTTGTGCTGTACACGGCTAAATCTCTGAATGTACTTGCGCAGGGGCTCTCCTTCCTTCTGGGCGAGCAGATGAAGGTCACTCTCTTGGCCATGAGGTTTGTGGCCGCCTGTAAAGGCGCCGACAAACTGATGGCATAGATCTGCCCAAGAGGATATGGAGTTGTCCGGCAAGTGCATGAGCCAGGATCTAACGTTGGGCTTGAGTACCAGCGGAAGTAGTTGGCAAGGATCTTGTCTTCCCGTCCCCCGGCAGCTTGCACCGCGATGGTGTAGATGCTGAGGAACTCCGACGGATACAACTTGCCGTCGTACTTCTCTGGCACGTCTGGCTTGAAATTCTTCGTGCTGGGCCACTGGACTCGCCGCAGCTCACGAGTGAAGCAGGGCAACCTACCACGTACGGCAAGTCGCCTGGTTCCCCTGGCGCATGCATGTCGCAGAGGGCCCAGCGCGCTGGTCTGATTGACGTCACGCTTCTCTTTGGCGCTCGATGCGAGTACGAGCGTCCTCTTGTTGTCGTTCATGAAGAACTTGGCGCTGATCGCGACGAGCTCGTGGATCTCACGATGCGGTGGAGTCGCTGTCGAGGTTGATCCGGCGAGTCGGCGATCTTGGCCTTCGGGGTGGAGAGTGCCTGGTGGTTGCACCCCCACCGGTTTCGTCGCCATTGGCTCGTGCCTGGCGGTCCTGCCGCGGCAGCGATGTGCTCGGCTGCCGCGGAGTGTCGCCGTTGGCGAAGCCGATGAGACTCTGAATGGTGGCCCTCCATCCTCGATCTTGTCTTCCGTTGGAGGGTAATCCAGGAGCAGTTGAGCTCGCGCCAAAGCTTCTGCTGGAGTGGTGGGTGGCAGTGGCGAACGGTGCGAGGAGCGGGATATGCTTGGACTTCTAACTATGTTAGAAGGAGCAGTATCCCGTCCAGGCGACCGTGCCTCGCTCGTGCCAGCATGTTGGCGTGCATGCTGGTCTTGAGCACCCCGAGATCCACCAGCTCGATCTTGGCCCAACAAACGTATGGTACTGCGAGTACCATGACGCTGTCGGTCCTGCGCCTCCTGAGATGAGCGCGGAACATGTACGGACGCCGAGGTCTGCGCAGCCTTGTCCTTGGACCTGGCAGCATCGTGAGCTCCCTCGTCAATGTCCGTTCTTCCGCCGGCGTCTTCCCCACCACTCATTTGCTCCGGCGGTGGTGGGATCGACGTGGACGGAACAGCTGCTGCCGAAGTCTTCTTCTTCGGTGGCATGTCGATGAAGAAGTTGAAGGTCTAGCTCGTATGAACGCCGGATCATGTTCACACAATCTCGACGCCCCCTACCTAGCGCGCCAAAGATGTCGGGGAAGCTGATCCACGAACACCTATGGGGACCGGCGGACCGAGCCCCTTTCGGTTCGGCGGGGGGCGGAGATCGCACGAAGAGTGGATCGAGGTGAGACACACGAGCAGTTTACCCAGCTTCGGAGCTCTCCGGAGAGATAATACTCCTACTGCTGCTTGTCTGATTGTATTGAGTTCTTGCTCAGGAGCCCTGAGTGCTACAGTACACTCGAGCTGCTAACGAGACCGAGCGTGAGTGTTTTTTGGCTCCCGAACCCCCCTCTACGTTGCGCATGGGCCTCCTTTTATACGCACAAGGGGTCACCGACAGGTGGCAACGTAGACAAGGGTAAAAATGGAAAAAGAGGGGTGGTTGGTACAGCTACCCGTACAGTGCATCCTACCTAACCCTGACGGCAGGGGACAAAGGCATTAAATGCCCGTCTGCATCGCCCAAACAGTGCAAAAAAGGACCATTAGGGATGCCACCGCTTGCCACAATGGCAATCTTGTCAGCGTCGCATGCCACCGTGCACCGCTGGCTGCACAGCCTCTCGCCACGCGTGCCTGGAAAGGCCCCAGGGTGACACGTTGGTGGATGCGCTGGAGCGTGGGTACAGAGTGGTCGCTTGCTGCGGCAAGCGCCTCGCCGCGGTCGTTGTCTTGCCGCGCCCAGAAGCTTGTCGCTCGCCGGGCCTTGCCGGGACGCGCGGCGCGTCGCGGCAAGTTCCTTGAGATGCCTTGGTTGGCCTTCCCGACAAGGTCCTCTTGCCGGGGCCTTGTCTCCTTGACATGAATACTTTGTTCTTGAATGGCTCTAAAGGAACCATGGAGGACCTTGGCGGTCACCCGCCAAGCCTTGCCGCGGGGCGCTGCGACTGCCCGTGCACAAGTTCGGGATACTAGGGTACCCCTACTCTAGTACACCGACAATGTGATTCCAAGCGGATCTAATGAAGAACCTCAATCTGCTGCTTCGTCAGAGCAGGTTGATGAAGAAATTGAAGTGGATGCGATCCCTTCAACGACTATTGCTTCCTCGCCAATGCCTCAGTTCACAGCTGAAGAGGATGGCGTTGAAGAAATTGGAGATGAAGACGTGGACATTGGCTGCACAACGCCCATCATGAATGATGACTTTTGGGAAAGTTAGCACCCCAATACTCCACTCTTCACCCCACTTCAACAAATACCTCAGTCCCCTGCACGAACTATTCAAATGGGCTCTGAAGAAACTCATCCCACCTCGTCTATGCAAGAAGACATTCCAGCCGCTAGTGCTGATGAAGCTGCTGTCGTTGAACCCTTGAACATGCAGCCTGCTACTGAAGAGGAACCAGAAATTCCTCAGCCTAAAGAACCTGAGATTGCGATTCCAGAGGTTGTGATGCAACTCACTGACACTCCAGTGCCCAAGCCAACGGATCCATTCTCAAAGAAGCAAAAGTTCAAGGCTGAAGATTTCTTCAGCGAGCATGTGTTCTTCACTGACTATAACCCCTATGACTCTGCTCGCATAAGGAAGAGGCGTTTCTGGACAGCAAGTCAAGCTAATTTCTATTCCTCAGTACTGTTCAACAAAGACAAAGTCTTCGATCATGAACACATTCCTCATGTAGACATGGAGTCTCTACCGTGCTTCGAACCAGTCCTCAATGTTCTTCACGATGCTGGACTGTTAAATTTCTGCACTGACATCTGTGACTGGAATGAAGAACTCATTCTTCAATTCTATGCAACGCTGCACATCACAAGGAACTCTGAAGATGTGAATTCATGGGTGTTGGACTGGATGTCTGAAAATACTCACTACAAGGCACCAGCAACTGAATTGCTTCGTGCCCTCCCACTCAGTCCTCCCCTTGACGGTGCTCATTGTGTATACAGTGAACCTGAACTTTGAAATCATTTCATGCAAGTGCTGATGAAGCCATTGAAGCCAGGGCAGGCTCCTCGAACCAAATTCCTCGTCAAGGAATTACTATATGTGCCCCGGACTGTCTATCGCATTCTGTCGAAGACAATGAGTCCTATCAAAGGCCACGACTCAAATGATGAAGAGTTCGTTGGCATCATGAAGAACATGCTTTTCAATATCATTCATGGCGTTCCCGTCAACATCTATGATTTCTTTATGAGGACTCTGTCAAATATTGCTATGTCACCATTTGAGCCAAAGCCTTATGCACCATGGATTATGAGATTCATTAGGACGAGGGCTTCACTAAATTACAAAGCTGACACTTTGAACCATGGCAGCTACTTGTCCCCTATTGAAGTCCTCAAACGGTCATATTCCTCAGCTGATGACAAAGGCAAGGCAAGTGCTGTGATAGATGAAGGCATTCGTCCATTGGATGGTCAATTTCGCAAGGCTGCATCCTACTCCACCAATGATGACTCTACCACACATGACTCTGCCACCAAGCAAAATCCTCAAGCCACAGCTCCCAGGGTGATGACTGATCGTGAGTTACTCAGTCTTCATTAGAAGGTTGATCGCAATCATAAATGGGTCAAGCGTCAGTTTGGTTCAATTCTTCACAACATGACCTCAACACACAATGGAGTGAAGAAAAACCAATACTACCTCCATGAAACCTTCAACCGTACTTGGGCTCTTCTCTCTCATGTCTACAGCGCTGCAGATTTGAATATGGGACTCAAGGAAGAATTTGACTAGTCTGCACCTCCACCGAAGAAATTCAAGAAGGTCAAAGTTCCTTCCTTGGTGGCCAGCTCCTATTCTTCATCACGCGAGACTGATGAAAATAAAGACTTGGACGACACTGCAGTAGGCCCTACTACAACAACCGACCCCAACAACGCTGGCGCTCCTCCATCAACTTGATATTCTTCAGGGGTGTTAGTCCTCAGTTTCGATCCTTTTGGTCAATCGATGACAAAGGGGGAGAAATTTGAGTTAGTCTTCAAGCGGGTCTATTATATGGGCGTTTATCTTTGCTAAGTTACAACTCTCGTTCTTCTGAAACTTTATTGGATCGAGTTGTAATCTTAAACCCGATGGTACCCTGATACTTTTGATGCACTGTGCTTTGATACTCTCGATATGTTATTCTGCATGCTTGTTCCTCATTAATGTTACTGCACGCATGCTGAATTTCATCAGGCACCATATTTCATCATGCATTTCAAATTCTTCATATCATATGTCAAATGCGTGTATGAATTACAAGATATAGGGGGAGACCTCCATGATTTAACTCTTCAAGTGTGCATTGCTTCAAAAGCAAATTCCTCACTATGCACATCTTCAGGGGGAGTTCTTCTATATCTTGCAATCAAATTCCTCAATATCAGTACTTACACTTCACATGTTTATCCCCGTTTAAAACTTAACCTATATTGTCATCAATCACCAAAAAGGGGGAGATTGTAAGTGCATTTAGTGCCCCTTAGTGATTTTGGTGTATTGAAGACTTATAGGTTAAGGGACTAATGCGTTTGTGAGTGTACACAAGTCTATAAGTCTATGAGGAGTTTGATATTTTCAGGGAAAGTCGACCCCTAAAAATGTATATCTTCGACCGAAGACTTTGGTATTTCTGAAGACTTTCATGAAGACTTTGAAAGTGAAGAAATTGGTGTATCCGTGAAGGCTTGATATTCATGCGAGGAATATGAAGCTTGAAGATTTCGTTTTCATAGTTTTATTTTTCTCTTTCTTGAGTCATAGGAAACACCGTACTGTTAAAGGGGGTCGAGGAAATACTAAGGAAAAATTTCCATGTGATGCTCAACTCAAAATCCTAAACCTAACAAACCCTTCGAGTGAAGCCTTTGGAAATCTCATACAGTTCAGTCACTTTCTTCAGTAACAGAGATGAAGTTCTTCTGGTCGCTGAGGAATTTGTTCTGACTGAGGAGTTAGGAATTCACCAGTGCGGATTGCCTACACAGTGAGGAACATGATAGCCCTGAGGAATTTGAGAGTCAAATTTCCGACCGTTGCTGTGCTGCGCGCCAGCTGTCCCAAAATATCTTATCCACCTAACGGTCATATCAGACAAGGGCATTTATGTCTTATCATGTCGGGATGCTCCTTAGGCTATAAATAGCCGCCCCCTACAACCACTAGTTGGTTGGCTACTCCGAGAGAAACTGACACTTGTGATTTGAGAGCAACCCATCCTCCGAGGACTTTGAGCAAAAATCATCGAGTGAGGAAAATCCCAAAACCCAAACACCTACAAACCCCAAAGTGATTGAGCATCACTGAAGAGATTGATCCTGCGTGGATCCAACGCTTGTTACCTTTGAAGACTGTGCTTCTTCCAGACGGTTAGGCGTCATGGTCTAGAGCATCCAAGAAGAATTGTGGATCGCCGAGTGACCGAGTCTGTGAAGGTTTGGAAGTCGCCTGAAGACTTACCACGAGTGATTGGACGAGATCTGTGTGATCTTAGTTCAAGAAGAATACGGTGAGGACTTGGTGTCCTGAGCTGCGTGCTCAGCGACTGGGTGTCCGGGACTGCGTGTCCTCGAGTTTAAAAACTCAGCTGCTCCAACCAGACATACAACTGAGACAGCAGTTGGAACTGGTCTAACAAATCATTGTCTTCACCAACCTTACTGGTTCTATTTCCTCAACTCTTTCATTTCCTCATTACTGTGTTGAGTGATTGTTCATATCTGTGTTTGAAGAATTTGACTGAAGACTTTCTCAATTTCCTCAGTTCAATTTGTTCAGTCTGCTTGTCTTCATCTTGTGTTATCATGTATTTACGCTTTCTGTACTCTGTGCTTGTCTTCATTTCATCATGATGACTAAGTCTGTATCCTGTTATGCTTACTTTTGAGTACTTATTCTGCTGCTAGTAGTTCTTCGCTAAGGAATTTCCTCACCGGCAAATTCCTCAGTGAAGAATTCATAAAAATCGCCTATTCACCCCCCCTCTAGTCGATATAATGCACTTTCAAGAGGCAGCAGCAAATGAAAGTCTGAATTCTGAAAATCTCCGGGCAACAGAGCAGAGTAGAGCTAGCTCATCTTATCAATCATGAGTAGCATTTGAATCCAAACAATGTGGTGTGATGTACTCCGTAGTATGGTTGTTCATGGCGTCCATGGATCCAGATGCCATTTTTTCTTTGTTTCTGAAGATGTCTATAGTACCTTTTATTTCGACGCAGCTGTCATGGTCGCGGCAGCATGCATCGAGGTCGTCGCAGGGGTCTTCCCCTTCGCACCCGCTCACTCCCACGCCGCAGAACTTGCCATACTAGATCCCCCGGCTGCACGGCGGCGGAGGCGGCTTTGCCGTGCACGACCGGCTGCACGGCGGTGGCATGGCCGTGCACGACGCTTCAACAGCCAAGGAGAAAGACAGGAATAACAGTAATAGCTATCTACATAAACAACCATATGGAGGCGGTCAAAACATTAGCACAAAAAAGGTTAGAAAGGCCAGAAAGTATGCCACTAAGAGTAAACAAATTAAACAAATAATCCAAAGGGTCACCCAATATGTAATGTAAAGGCATCAACAGACTGTTCTAGTTTTGTGCTACAAGAAATTCTAGCTGTTGTTGCTAGCTTGCTTGCTACATACAAAATCATAAGAAGATAAAAACAAGGGTTGGGTTTATGCTGCCTTGCAATGAAGCATATGTTTTTATCAAAGCATGGTATTTTCACATCGACATCGGTCTCGCGGCGAAAATAGGGGAGGTTAATTTAAGATGACGAGGACATATTGACAACACTTGTAAGGTGGACATGGCAGCACTGCTACTTGTGTTTTTGCTACTACATGATTTGTCTACTTAAAATTATATGCAAACAAGGATGTCAAAGAGGCGGGTTGCGACGCTTACGACATTGGTGAAGGCGGCGAGGACCTCCAATCTCTAATACCTGCATGATAGAATAGCAAAGCCAGGGGCACGAATGAATCCAACTGAACTGAACCTGAAATTCACTACATCTATATCCACTAGGCAAAGGGGCAAGCAGAGCACCCGTATGTGTATGTGGAGTCGGGATTGGTCCGGGAGGTGGCCATTGCGAAGAGGGAGAAGGAGAGCAGGCCGTAGCAAAAGGTGAGGTGGAAGGCGTCGGAGACAAGGCAGCCGCGCCCCATGAGGAGGCCCACGGCCAGCCCCACGGTGGAGTAGGCGGCGTTGAGGCCAAGGAGCAGTGCGAGGCGGCGCATTGGGAGGGTGGCCACCCAGCGGCGGCACGCACGGCTGGCTGCACGGTGGCGGCGGCTTGGCCGCGCCCTCGGAGCCTCCGGCGAGCAGGAGGAGCACGACCAACACTGAAACCCTAGTAGGGCATAACCGAAGGGGGCGACCACAGGGAACAGAGGAAAACAAATCGATGCGGAGGAATCGACAGAGCTCATCGAGGAGCAGCCGTAGGTGTGCTGGGTGGCGCCAGAGCTCACCGGAGCGGCCGGAATCGGCCAACATCTGTGGCGGCGGTGTAAGGGGATCGAGAGGACCATACCGGAAAAGAGCTAAGCGAGCGAGAGAGATGGACGCGTGCATTGGTTCTGGTCTAGCCCAGCCAGCATACATGTGTGATTTTTATGTTAGGCTAAGTCCTACCCGCAAAAAAAGATAGCCCCACCTCTTTTCCGTCTGCCAGCAGATGGCAAAGAATCTTTGCCGTCTTTTAGTAGATGGCAAAGAGGTGGGGCTGGTGGGCCGTTGCAGCGCTGGGGTTCACTGGACCCCACCCATCTCTTTGGCGTCTGCTGGCAGACGGCAAAGAAATGGGTGATGGCAACCAGGTTCTTTGTCATCTGGCAGTTCTTTGCCGTCCGCTAACAGACGGCACAGAGTTGACAGAAGGCAAAATCTCTGATTCCAGTAGTGATACCTTGTATCTTCGTCTGGTGATATTTCTTCGTTTAATCTGCCATGTAAAATAAACGACGAATATAGCCTATTGCCTTTAGGTTTGCAGTGAAATACTTTCTTGTCATCAAGGTCCATGAATGGAGATCTCTTGCATTATCCAGGCTTGATGTTCCTTCTCTCCTGTTTATGTAAGACTGGCTCTCCTAAGCTGCTGCTACTGTAGTGCTTGCTGTTTGATCCCACTTCTTCTTGCTCGGTGATTTTTTCTGGTGTGTTGTACATACATTGATCAGCTCCTGCTTCTCCACAACCTGCAACACGCTCCCTTGCCTTTTGTTCAGCTGGTGCGCAAACTTCATCTATGGCTCCAATGTCCATTCAAAGTCATCATCATCAATTTCTATGATAGACTGCCATGCTCCTGAAGTTTCTTTTAATTTGGGGTGTTCAGAAACAAAGAAATCACTGCATTTCTCCCCTTTGTCTACTATACTTGCTGGATTATCTATGCCAAGATCAAATGATGGGGCTGGGCAGTATTATTTATAAAAAAGTTTCTTTTCGTGGTCCTTCAAACTTTGGTGCATCCTGAACTGGTATAACCCTATCACATTGCCTGCTTTGAACATTCTGCTTTGCTGGATCAGTGCACCTTGCAAAAAGCTCGTTTATATCTAACACATTAACTTCCAATGCAGTGCTAGAGTTCCCATAGAATTGAAGGGGCAGACGGTTCTCCTTCATTTTATCAAACACCTTGAAGGGCTCGGGAGGAGTGCTAGCAGTTTGAGCAACTTCTATTGCATATACATGCAACTTACCCATAACTATTAGCAGTTTTGCCTCTGGACTTGCTTCCCTCCTCTTTCTTATGCTAACATCATTTTGCACTCCATTGCTATTAAACTGCGTGAGCGATGGGTGATTAATTTCATCTTCATTCTTTTCCTCTCCCACATACTGTGGTGATACCTTCACACGTTGAATCCCTCGAAAACATGATTCCTGCCGCCCATTCAAATCACCTAGTGGTTTCCTCGAAACCTCTTGGTTTGTTGTGCTTCCGGATGGTTGGGCAGCTTGTTTCGCTTTTACTGGTGGTTGTACTGAGAGCGATGCCTTAGGAACTGTTTGAGCTTCTTCAAATCCACTTGAACTTCCTTGATTCTTGGTATTTGTATCCAAAAGACACTTAACATTTTCAAACCTATCATCTTCCTTTGCGGTCCTTGCAACATTTGGCTCCTGAACTTGACCGAGATCCATTGAAGCTGACTACCTCTTCATGGTTCCATGCCCTGGTTGCTCCTCAACTACTTGGCTCTGTTTACTGTGACTTGCCTTGTGAAGGGCATGACTTGCCTCATTTTTGGTCTGATTTTTCTGACTTTGATCAATAGTTTCCTAGCATCTTGAATCAACTCCCCAAGTCTGCTACAATACTGCCCCTGCTAACACAACTACTACTGCTTTGTTTGGTTCACATCTTGCCTGGTTTTGTTGGCAGTTGCCTTTTGTTTCTCAGGAACTTGCTCCTCAACTGTTTAACTCTGTTTACTGTGACTTGCGTTGGGGACTCCATGACTTGCCTCATTTTTGTCCTGGGTAGCCTAACTTTGAACAAAGGTTGCCTGACATTTTGAATCGACCCCCAAGATTTCTACAACACTGCCCATGCTGACACAATTCCTCCTTCTATGGTTGTTTCACATCTTGGCTGTTGCTTTTGGGCAATTGCCTTCTATTGCTCAGGAACTTGCCAGATTTTCTTCATAGGGGACTGCCTTGGTATGGCTCCCTGCCCTTGCTGTTTTCTCTTTGCACGCATTTCTTGCAGCTCCTCTACTGTTGCTGTGACCATCGTTGGCTCCAAGATGAAACTTACATTCTTTGTCTTCTTTGCACTACAAAAAAAAGGCACATCCGTGACATTTTGGGCCAAACGATTTTTTTTCTGTCATACATATGACACTTCTATGACAATAATGGTGACAAAACCCGGTATCATAATAGATGTGGTGGGCTCCTAATTCTATGACAAAAAATCATGACAGAAAATGGGCTTTTCGTCCTGGGCGGGCCGGAGACGCAGCTGCATGACATTCTTTGGGCCGTCGATGAAGGAAAAAACCGTGGTACAAGCGAGGGGAGGAAAATTTCGGGGAGTTGCCGGTTACAGTGGGAGGTCGGGGGCCGAGCGATGCGCGTTTGTCTCGTACACGTACGCGCGTGTGTGTGAGGCGTTGGCTCTAACTGAACCCGAGCGAGGCGTTGGGCTCTAACTGAACCCGAGCGATTGCACTGCAGGCTACGCGTTACTAATCCTGAGTGATCGATCGATGGCTGTTAACTAAACCCGATGGAGTGATTCCTTTGCTACTGCTGCTAACTGAAGCCGATCGATTGGATGAACAGTGAGTGTTGCTGGGGGGGGGAGGGTTGGATGAATAGTGAGCGGTGGCGTTGCCTCTGGATGAACAGGACCCCGTGGTGTGGAGGGCTGGATGAACAGTAGACGGTGGAGGGGTGGCCGTGGAGGGGTGGTTGAACAGGATCCCGTGGTGTGGAGGGCTGGATGAAAAGTAGACGGTGGAGGGCTGGATGAATAGTAGACAGTGGAGGGGTGGTTGAACAGTAGCCGGTGGAGTAGCGCGCGGTGGAGGCTGGATGAACAGGAGCCCGTGGAGGCTGGAGGAGGTCGACGGTAGCCCGTGGAGGCTGGAGGAGGTCGACGGTGGAGATGAACAGTATCCCGTGGAGTCCCGTTTTGCGGTACGCCGCACCCCTCCCGATGAACAGGACCCCCGTTTCGATCGTAGTGCTCCAACACAAGTCCGTTTCGTCCGTTTTGCGGTACGCCACACCCCTCCCGATGAACATGACCCCCGTTTTGACCGTAGCGCTCCAACACAAGTCCGTTTAGTCCGTTTTGCGGTACGCCACACCCCTCCCGATCAGCAGGACCCCCATTTCGACCGTAGGAGGTCTGTTTCCTCCGTTTTGCGGTACGCCACACCCCTCCTGATCAACAGGACCCCGTTCTGAATGTAGGAGGTCCGTTTCCTTCATTGTGCGGTACGCCATGCCTCGTTTCCATCGACTGTTCCGTCCAAGCCCACCTGATGAACACGACAATGCATTCCGTTCCGACCCAGCCGGTTGGCTCCCCATGAACATGACGACGATGCTGTTTGTCGGGGGTTGGATACGACATATGCCAAAGGATGGCTTATCATGGTGGGAGCGAGTAGAACGTCGCCGGTGCCTGGAAGCGGGATGAGGCAAAGACATGCACGCCGTCGGAACTTACCCAGCTTCAGGGCTCTCCTAGGAGATAACACCCCTACTGCTGCTCTGCGGGGTCTCCGCATGATCATAAGGCAAAGTGACTACAATGGTGCTCCTGGAGCTGTTTCGGGAGGCAGGAGAGGGCGAGGCTAGCTCTCTCCTTCCTATGCTATCTGGTCTATCTCTATCTAGGTCCGAACCCTTTGCATGGGTGCCCCGGGGGGGTTTATATAGGCCTACCCCCCGGGGGTACAATAGTAATCCGGCTGGGCGCGGGTCCCAGCTGTCTGTCTCTCAGGCCGCCGTCTTCCCCGCCGGCTTCTGGGGCCCACCGACTGGCGGGTCCCGCGGACAGGCTTGATACTGTAGCGGCACTCTTGATGACGCAGGCTTGGTCATTGGGTCGTGGCAACAGTGCCGCCGTCTATCGGGCGATCACTGTCGCCATTCCCCATCCTATCTGGTTAATGGCTCGTGGGGCCCCAGGGAGGAGTCGGCCGACTCCAGGGGGGCCGACTCCCACAGGTCCGTCTTCGGGGCGCCCAGGCCGCCTTCGGCCCACCCACTGACAGGCGGCCCCGCCGTCTTCGGGCCGTACAGGCCGGCGTCGTGGGCACAGTGCGTGGTGTACTGTAGCTGAGGTCAGGGCAGGCATGGCAACAGTGTCGCGCCTCGCCAGAGATCTTCCAATGATACGGCTCACTGTAGCCATGCCGGCCCTTCGTAAGCAGGGGGGAACGGCCACGCCGTGACCGTACCCCACATCGTACTTCGGGGCGAGGGAGGAGTCATGGGCCGACTCTCCATAGTCGGCCTCTCTGGAGGTCGCCAGCTTGGAGTCGGCTTGTCTCGGAGTCGCCGTCTGGGACTCGGCTTGTCTTGGAGTCGCTCCTGGGACTCGGCTTGAGGGGCGCGGCCTGCCCCGATGTCTTGAAAGGTCCTGGGACTCGGGTCAGCCTACCCGTGGCCCAATACTCCGACAGTAGTCCCCGAAGCTGGTGAAGCCCTGCGGACGCTGCATTGTGGGGCTTCAACAGTTTCATCCTTCCCAGAGCGGACTCTAGAACTCGGCTGCCGTCTTCCCTTGGGCCGACTGTCGAGAGTCGGATGTTTAGCGAAGAGCCGCGCTCGAAAGTCGCGGCGCGAAACCAGGCGGAGTGCCTGATACGCTTCCCCGCAGCCGTCAGGGCGGTCCTATCGCGTGACGCTACATGGAGAGGACAGTCTGCCTGCCCACGCGCGCGACGGGACGTGCCATCAGGTGGGGCCCGCCACTACCGTGCCTCGGCATACGGACAGATCCGCTGCGGCCGTGGACGGTTAGTTTTCCCACGTCTTTACTTCATGCAGTTACTTCCTGGGGTAGATCGTGGGGCGGCGTGGGGGCATCGTGCGCAG